>NC_028646.1:57509263-57558793 GCF_001406875.1 Solanum pennellii | reverse complement strand
GGGGGGGGGGGGGGGGGGGGGGGGGGGGGTAATAGGACCTTAGTATAAAATGAGTGTGTCTCTAAGATTTCGAGCATAGATTTGTGGGGGGGGGGAGAGTACTTGTGCATTTTCCCTATTATTAGTTATGAGATTATATTATGAATCATGTCGCGATATAGATAATCACAATAGAATTGATGTCTAATTAACATCAAAATAAAGGAAATAGGGCAGCATACCACCACTCCATCTTCAATACCTCAATTCAATGTAAAATCATCCAATTCAATAACATAAGACCCTTACCAACGACCATGAGCATCAATTCAACATAAAAACTATAATAACTAATAAAACTAGGTCAATTAAATGTAAATTCATCAATCCAATACAACCTAGATATTAATTGAATACAATTATTACATAATTAGACAACCCATAGAAATTTACACCATAATTTATTAACATTAGGTCTATATCAAGTAACCTATAACTTAGTCAAATACTAGGGTTCATCCAATTCATGGGCTCATAGGTAATTTAGGTTAAAATCATAAATAAATTAACAATTTAATCCATAATAAACTTTTAAATACAATTGATGCAAGAACCCATGGTAGAATAATGAAATTGGACAATTCAACTTTGAAAACTTTAGAAAACTTCTTGAGAGTTGGGCTCCTTTATGAAGAGAGTTTCAAGGATAAAAATTCATACCTTGCATCCGGTCCATTGTTTACATGTTGAAGTGGAACCAGATGGTTTGCCTTGGTATTTTGATATAAAGAAGTATCTGGAGTCTGGAACTTATCCAGATGATGCAACATCCAACCAAAAGAAGTCGATACGCTGTATGACTCTCAATATCTTTCTAAGTGGAGAAGTCCTTTATAGGAGGGCTCTAGATTTGAGTCTTCTCAGATGTGTCGATGCTGTTGAAGCTGCGAAACTTATTGAACAGATACATGCTGGAGTTTGTGGCACACATATGAATGGGCTCGCTTTGGCAAGAAAGATCCTTCGAGCCGGGTATTTCTGGATGACTATGGAGAATGATTGTTGTAGGTTTCTGCAAAAATGTCATAAATGTCAAGTGTACGGTGATTTGATCCGAGTGTCACCTCACGAATTCAATGCTATGAGTTCACCTTGGCTATTTGTAGCTTGGGGTATGGATGTCATCGGTCCGATAGAGCCATCCGCTTCTAGTGGACATAGATTTTTTTTGGTTGCCATTGATTATTTCACCAAGTGGATGGAAGCAGCTTCATATAAGTCGGTAACCAAGAAAATTGTAGCTGATTTTGTTCCCAACAATTTGATATGCAGGTTTAGAGTACCAGAATCCATCATTACCGACAATGGTGCAAATATCAATAGTCACTTGATGAGAGATATATGTGAGCAATTTAAGATTACTCACCGAAACTCAACTGCTTATCACCCCCAAATGAACGGAGCTGTAGAGGCCGCCAATAAGAATATCAAGTAGATTTTGAGAAAAATGATTGACAATCACCGAGGTTGGCATGAGATGTTGCCATATGCTTTATTGAGTTATCGGACGACTGTCAGAACGTCGACTGGAGCTACTCCGTACTTACTAGTATATGGAACCGAGGAAGTCATACCTGCTGAAGTTGAGATACCGTCATTGAGAATCATCCAAGAAATTGAGTTGAGTAATGGTGAATGAATTAGCAAGAGAACTGATCAGTTAACTTTGATTGACGAGAAGAGAATGGTTGCCGTTTGTCATGGTCAACTATATCGACAGAGAATGATTCGTGCTTTCCACAAGAGAGTCAGAGCTAGAACTTTTGAAATTTGCTCAGTTGGTCCTTAAGTGCATTTTTCCTCATCAAGACGAGTACAAAGGAAAATTCGCACCAAACTGGCAAGGTCCTTACATTGTTCGCAAAGTATTATCTGGAGGTGCTTTGGTCCTGTCGGAGATGGATGGCACCGCGTGGCCAAAACTGATCAACTCAGATGCTGTCAAGAGATATTATGTGTAGAGTTTTAGTTTGTATTCCCGCCATTTACTTTTAATTATTCTATTTTGCTTGTATTTGCTTGGTTTAAATTTTATCCCTCTTGTACTGAACTACGTCTGACCTAAATTCTCAAGAATGAGATACGTAGGCGGCCTATGTCAGTCTCGATCACCCCATTTATCCCTTTTAATTATTTCTTTGTATTTGAACTACGTTCGACCTGAATTCTCAAGAATGAGATACGTAGGAGGCCTATGTCGGCCTCGGTCGATTTCTTTGTAAAATTTTCTTATTTTTGTTACCTTTGAGGGGGAACTACGTTTGACCTGATTCCTGCCTCAACGGAATACGTAGGCGCCACAAGAGTTCGGTCATTTATCCCATAAAATTTCTATTCCTCTTTACAATAGAAATCGGGATAAAATTTTTGAGAGGGACTCAAAATTCTCGAGAAGAAGATTCTTTCTCAGCAAGTCAAAACTGAAGATATTTCGAGAATTGCAACTAGGACAGAATGTTTGAGATGATCCCAAAAATTTCGCGATCTACTCAGTTATAGTGGAAAGATAAGCAAGGCAGTTAACTGGGACATAAATTTTGAGGATGACATCAAAATTTCAGCATGGATCTACAAGTCCGGAGTAACTCTGAAAACTTCCCAACGAATAATTAGATAAACCTCTAAGCATCAGACTCAAAGAAGTTTGTTAAGCCTGATATGACATGACTTGGCAGTGACCTTTTTCATATACTATTTCTCAAAAATTTATTTCTTTTGAATTTTCCCTTTTACGTTTCATTTGTTTTGGCATAAAATATTTTGTATTATCTATCAAGAGTCGGGAGATCGGAAAATCAACCAGAGATAACAGGACAAGGAGCAGACAACTGAAGAAATCGACACAGATCAGTTCATTGTTAAAACTAACATTTTTCTGTGGACGCAGGTTTATATCTTTGGTATGAAATCAACAAATTCTTCCGATGGATGAATATGGAGAAGTCAAATGAGGAGAAAACTATCCTAAAATCAATAGTTTTCCTTATATCGCTTATGTCAGAGACTTGGGAATATTAATTGTTTATTTCAATCAATTTTCAACAACATGAAATTTATAGAGAACGTCCAGCTAGGTTCGAAGGTGAATCAAGCGAAAATCTCAAATAAGAGTTTACAGTTTCTGTAAAGGACGTCATTTGCATCATAATGTCGGATATGATATTATGCATTACCCGGAGGGATTAGTTATTTTATTGTCGATCAAGAGGATATACTATCTGAAAGTCGTTTTACCATTATTATCATTGGAGATGATATGATTATCCAGAAAGCACCAAGAAGATCACTATGTTGCTCGATTGAAGCACTATCTTCATTTAGTACCAAGGATGACATCAAGAGTCAATATCCATGCATCGCGGAAGATCCTGCATCGCGGAAGATCATGCATCGCGAGTCAATATCCATGCATCGCAGAAAATCATGCATCGCGAGTCAATATTCATGCATCGCGAGTTAATATCCAAGCATCGCGAGAAGATTTCATACCTCGCAGAAATTTATGCATCGCAAAAAGATTTCATACCTCGCAGAAATTTATGCATCACGAGAAGATCTCTGCCTCGTTGAAATTTATGCATCGCGAGAAGATTTCATACCTCGCAGAAATTTATGCATCGGAGAAGATTTCATATCTCACAGAAATTTATGCATCGTGAGAACATTTCATACCTTGCAAAAATTTATGCATCACGAGAAGATTCCATGCCTCGTTGAAATTTATGCATCGCGAGAGGATTTCATGCTTCGCAGAAAAGTTATGCATCGTGAGAAGATTTCACGCTCCGCAAGAAATCACGCATCGCGGAAAGATATTAATGCCCCGCAAGAAATCATGCACTGCAAGAGAAGGAGATCATGAATCTCAAGGGAAATATTTACCCCTCAACATCAACTGCATCTTTATTTGGCAAGAGTGAATGCCAAAAGAATCATTGAAAACAACGAAGAAAATATCCGTACTGCATCAGTTTCCTTTATGTTGACATCAAATGAAGAATACATTGAAGATTATATTGAAAACACACGACGTAAGCTTTATTTTTCTTTACGTCAAACCGATCGAGTTGACGTCAAATGTTGAGGGGAACAATTTAGTGTCGACACGGTAAAAGACACTGTCTCCCATTTTAATTACATTTTTATGCTGACGAGTTTTACCTCAATCTTTGTTGAGAGCATCCGAAATGATGGATTCTCCAAAAACAAATCACAGGTGCGGACGACATCAAAAGGGATGCAGCACAACGTGAAACTTTTTCTTCAACGAACTGGGAAAGTCCAAAGAGGAGTGTCAAACTCTTAGGACGCGAGCAGAGGAGAGACTTTCATCACAATCAAACCACACCCCTATCAGAAGGCATGCAGTTTTTTTTCTTTGATTTTTATCAGTTTCGATCTCGCATCTAAAATTTCGGTATCTGCTGAAAGCAAATTTCCAATCTGAGTGACAATGCGCCAAGATCATTGGAAATTATGTCTCTGTAGGTTCTTACCTATGGATGTGAAGAGCTCCACCTTCATGGCTAAGAGGTTGTGAACCTTTTATTTTCATACTCGATTTAATTTGTCACTTGTCCGAAACGAAAGGTTATCTAGCATAATAGATTTTCTTTCGACCGATCGAGTCAAACTACAAGCAGCCTGATTCCTAAAGTACAAGGATATATATATATATATATATATATATATTACATATTATGCATATAACTAATATATTTTTATGATTATTCAAAAAATCATCTCAAAAAGATTTTGATTTTAGTAAAATATTTAGACAACTAGTGTGGTTTAAATAATAACTTATATTAATTAGTTTCTCATTAAAAGAATTATTTTATTTTGTTGAGGTTAAGAAGCATAATTAATTAATTTATATTAATCCACCTCATCTAGATACCAATTTTTAAATCAATTGGTAAACCAATTTGGGCCACTCTTTTGAATACAAGTTGACCAAATCTCTCAATTGTCAGCCCAACTTCAACTTTTCAGCCCACAATTAAAATCCACCCGTTTACTTCACCAAATTTCGGCCCAACCTTATCAATTCCCAGTCCAACCTTTCTTTCCCATTAGTAAAAAGGGAAAAGATAAGACGCAGCGTACAATTTTCTTTTTTCAGAAGCAATGCTATCACAATCTCTCAAAGGAAATGCGTGCAAATCAGATAACCTCGCCCTGCCCTTTGCCTCGCTCATCTTTTCCTTTCACGCAAATGACACGAGGAAACCAAGCGAAATCGCGTGAAATCACGTCTTCCCCAAAGTTCCCATGGCAAAAGACGCGTCTCTTTTCTTTATTTTCTGCCTCACAGCAGGCCGCTTCGCCTGCCCTTTCGTCCTTGCCGACGCGAGAAGATGCCACGTCAAGGCGCGAGTACGAGCGAAAGATCGACGCCGCCGGCTGTTACCTTTAGCTTCTGTTTTTCCCAAAAGTGGGATTTCCAGGTATAATGGAATTTTTGTCTCGACTTTGGTTTGAATTTTTTTGAATTTGGGATTCAAAGTAAATACCCTATTCTGCCCCAATCTTTACCAAAAAATTCTCCCGCCCCTTTTCCAATCCAACCTTACCCTTTCCTCATATTGTATCTCTTTAGATGTCTGTAGAAAGGGATTTGATTTTTTTAGATTTTGGAGATAGGCGAAAAACTCTTCATCTTTGGGTTATTTTTTCTTTGTTTGCGGAAAAATTTCAGTATAGAAACTTTTAGAGAAAATATAGTGAGAGGGAAGCGTAGGAAAACAACAAATAAGATATATATAGATTTATTAAGGAAGATCGGAGGTGAAAACTGTTCTAGTCGGAGCAATTTCCTTCTTCTTTGCTTGTCTGCATTTCTGAAGTTAGTTTGAGTTTAAGGTTCTGCGCAGGTTTTCCGATTTTTTGACTCGTATCCGCGTTTCGATGGAAAAAGTTCTTTTTGCTGCTCGCCTCGTCCCTCCGCTGCGTCAAAAAGGGTAACCTCCCCTCCTCTTAAACTAATTCTGCCATCTCGGCCAAATTTAAATATATGCTATGTGAATTTAATTCATCGCGTGATTCTATGGTTCTTCTTTTATTTTATGAAAGATAAGGTCGTATATTATTTTAGAGTGGTGTAAATGGTGGTTTTGAGGTCTTAATATTAACTATTGTCGTTTTCCTATGTTCTTCACAGTGTAAAACACATAATTAATATTCGAGTCGATATAGTTAAAGCCATAGTAATCTCGGTCGCTTGTCTTTGATTTGTTTGCTATTTTCTTTGTTTTTTGTAGACTCTGATTAATAGTAGTATAGTCTAGTGAAGCGTAGCTCTATGAAAAATGGGTATAAGTGACCTGTTCGAAATCCCTCTAAGGTTAGGGTGTTGTTTATTTGGGTCTACTAGGTTGATAGAGTATCCCTGAACTACATGAAACATGATTCTTTTTTCATTTTCTTTTTTTTTTCTTATTTTATTTTGGGAAGTAGTAGCCGTGTTCTAATTTTGGGAACTTTTTTTTATTGTATTTTAAATACTATGGTGTCACCAGCCATTTAACTCAATGCTTTAGCGTGTTAGATGTTATTGTTATGAAGTTCCATGCTCCAATTATACGTCGTTATTTCTGCCTCTTTGTGATTGATGATTCTTTTTTTTGAGGTTCTTCTGTAAGCTTTCGTATAAGGTTCACCTCGTCTTTGCTATTCTTGATAAATTTGTTACCGTATCCTCGTATCGTGGTCCTTTATAGCAGAAAATGGATAGTTTCAGCCTGCTATACATCATTTTAATTAGTGCTATGGTTTTCTCTGTTTTCTCTATCTGAACCCCCTGTTTCCCTTAAGACATAAGCGAAAGCTTGAGGACTAATTGGTATGAAGGTTATGTGTTTTGTGTTGTGATATGCTTGGTTCTATGCTATCTTGTTCTAAGTGCAACTACTTTGTTTACTGTAAAGTTTGTTCATGAAGTACTTTGAGGCTTATTGTTTTAATCTAATAGAGCAGATTTTTTTTAAGAAGGGGAAACCACGGATTATATGCTAACTTGTAGTGATGTTTATTCCCTTTCGTGTTATCAATTGCTCTACTTTTGTTGTTATGGTCCCTTGTCTAAGCTTGATTGTAGTTAACCTTTATATAGAGAGTCTCGGAAGTATGATATTGTATATTGATCATTTCTCATTTGTCGTTCAAGATCTCCCTCACTGCCTTTTCCTTCATCATGTTATTCCCCGTTTTGAATGTGAATACATGCCATGTTAATTTTCTATTTACCATGTGTGTATATTATGACTTTGGGTTTGGTTCTAATTTTACATTCCCAAAGTCAATAACATCAATTAGTAATATTTACTCGATTTGAATAAATATATACACATTAGTGTCATGCCAAACTCCATAATTTTGCAATGTAAATTTTTTTTGAGAATTAGTATAAAAGTAAAAAATTAACAATAATAGATGGCCCAGGACACTATATATTTCTTTTTTTAAATTTTTTTTTCAATTAATGAAGAATAAATGTATGTTTGTTAAATAAATATTTGATAGTTTTGATTCATGAATCATTGTTTTTTTTCTCGTTGTAACTTTAAATTTGACTAGTTTTCTTTTTTGGTGTTATATTATTTGGTCTTTGTTAATCTAACATATTTCTTAAAGAAAATTTAAAAATAGTATTATTCGATGAAGTCCTTGAAGTGATGAGAGTTTACCCAATCTTAAGGTTTGCACGAGTTGTATGTTGAATAATCTAGACGCTTGGTCTGTTTTGATTGACCTTAATTTGCTTAGTCTTTTTTTTTTATACATATGTATACATATATAATTTGTCAATTATCCAATCGGCTAACTGTTTGGATCTTGAGTTTAATTAGTATTAATATATAGTTGTTATTACCCTAATACTTCTATGTGAGTATTGATTTGCCATAGCAAATTGGATTCATTTTACATCCTGATCTAAAATATTGTTTTAGGTATCTTGATCTCTTTATAATGTCTGATACTTGAAGCAATGGTTCCTCTTTACTTACAGTTTTTTTTTGTGAAGTCAATAATTCGTTACTTATATATTTTCATTCATATATGTTGCATGTGAATCTCTCCGAGTTCATCACGAACTTTCCTCCGCATTTCGAGAGAGTCATAAAGGCTCAACTTTTTTTGGAGTCATTCAACTATAAATTGGCGTACATGTTTCGATGTTGAAGAATTCCAAACAAACCAAGGAGTTGAAGAAGTTCTATTTTATTCCTGTGTGATTGTATTTTGTTATTTTCAGGCCTAAGCCTTGTAAATTTACTTATAGCTATTTTGCTAGATGTTAGGACAGGTAAAATGGGTCAAAAACCCACAATAAAATGGGTCCAAATACAGGTCCAGGCGGATAGATAAACCCGAATTTGGACCCGACCTCTCTTTCTCTCTTTCCTCTCTCTCTCTCTCTCTCTCTCTCTCTTATTTGCTTAATTACTTGTTATTTCTGTCCTTAGTTTAGGGTTAAAGACCCAAATCCCTGCGAGACATTATTCTTTGTTTAAACAACTTAATTAAATCGATCGCGACCAGAATGAGTTTAAATAATAATAAACAAAATTTGCAAGTCAATTTTGAATAAGAAAAATAAATTAACTACTTTCTTTCTCAAACAATTTCTTATTTTATCTCAAAAATTAAGTTAGACATTTTAGCCGAACTAAGTTAGTTGTTGGATAACCGCAAGTAAGCGGACGTCTTAGGTGCTTTTAAACCTTCCCAAGGTGTTAATATGAATCCCCGAACCTTTAAAAAATCTTTCAAATTGATTTCCTATTTAGTCAAATTGAAAGAATAGTTTTCTTGATTTTTCTCAAAAATTAAGTGGCGACTCTAAAAAAGTCAAAAATTTTGAAACCAATATTTTTCGATCCAATAACCCTCATATCCCAATAGTTAAACATGCGAAAAAAATTAAAGAAAATAGAGATTGTTACAAAACACGAGTTTTATAAATAACATCTTTAGACATGCTTTAAGTTAAAACTTGTAAAATAATTTAACAACTCCCATGGATCTAGTCTAAATAGGTACAAGAGATACTAAGAGTCCAATTGGACACGATAATCAAAGAGACACAGCTCCCACCGTGCGGAAGTAAGAATAGAAGCTGCTGCAGAATTTCTTCATCTTCACCTAATGAAACATCACCAATCTTGCATCCACACTATGTCCAAAAGACATAGCAAGAGTAGTATCAGTACAAACACACGTATTGGTAGGCATCACCGGTCAACCCGACGTCACCATATAACATAAGGAATCAACTATTAGAATCATGAATTAAACCACTCGCTTCTCCACCTTTACCCTTTCTTAGAATACCTTTAATTTACACTAGTACTTTAAATACTAACCACTTCCTCAACAACTAACTTACCCAGTTTTTTATTATAGCCTAAACATGCTAAACACTTTAATGATTCCCTAATTTCACCCAGAAGCACTCTCAACTAACCGTTCATATCATACCGTTACTCTCTCGTCACTATAATTACTCAATCATGTTCACATAGTAAACTACGACAACTTCTGTACCACTAGCCCCAATCTCTTTCCCCAAGGTGAAACTCACCTAAGCATATTTCATCCCATATGCTACCTCAACTTCTCTTTCATAATTATAACATGCGGACAACCCACACTATCCTTTACTCGTTCCTTGAACCCCTGCCCTTCCACTATACCCCACGACTTTGCTCAAACATAAGGACAATCAAACATAAATTTTAACAAGAGATAACCACTAAGTACAACGTATATGATTTAGCACAACCATATTATCACATGAAAATATAGAACATATACAATTAAATCGACATGAAGAGTAACAATGTATTTTCCAATTCTCAATTTACACAATAATATCAAGTAGTTGGTCCTCTCATGGAACCCAAAAACCCAAACTATTAGTGCATCGGAACGTTGTACCCATCCCATAGTTATGCCAGAATGTGGCCTATTTTTATTTCGAAATGTGGAAACTGATCTAGTTAGTTATGTTGGAACGTGACAACTGATCTCAGTAAGTTATGTCAGAGCATGACAATCCGATCCAGCAATATATCACAATCACGTTCACAAGTATATTTTCAATAATCATACAATAAAGAGGTGATTCACGACATATAATTATTCATCTATCTCATTTACAATAAGTTTTAATCAACAATAAGTAACATTCACATACATAAATGCATTATAATGAAGCAATAAGAAAAATACATCACACAATCATAGAATCACAACTATCACTTACAAAGTGTTCCTCGTCACACACCTCATGCAAACCCTAATTTGACCATACTAAGCCTTAATTCATAGCCTAAGGCTTCATTCTAGGGTTTAAGTCGTAAATCACTCGGTGCACAAAGTCCTATGCATAAATCCAACATTGATTCACCTATATTACACAATAAACCTAGATTTAAGTTACTCATTTCATAAAACCTAGATTACATGGGTTCCAAGCAGTTGCACAGAGTTTTTAAATTCATTCCTATTTTCCGAGCTTCGTGATGGTCAATTTGTCCAAGATTTCACATCTCCATGCTAGAAATTTCCTTCTCCTTCATTCTAAACTAGAATAATTTTTTTTGAGGTTTCTGGGGTATTTTTACGACTTATTTAGGTATTTTACGAAGGTAAAAAAATAGAATTTATCATGATTTATATTCTGACTCTCTTATCCCACTCTGATGCCAGCTTTCCCCGCCTTCGCGGCATCTGGCTCGCTATGGAGGGACAGGGGCCCAAATTTTCTCCGAATTTTTTTCTCCTAAATAATGATGGTTCATGTCGTTACAAGAATGGTTTGGAAGGCTTATTGACTTATGGTTGATGTTGTATCACGATTGAGTCATTTTGAATTGTGAATTATTATTAAAATGGTCATCTTCTTATTATATATGTGAACATGTCATTTGCATTGTTCTTAGACATGGTTGTGACAGGTGTTATGTCAATTGAGAAAGAATAAGAAATTAAAGAAGATATACCATTTCGAAGGATGTGTCACGCGCCACGACGGATGCTATATTTTTAGGGACGTGTCACACACCAATATGGATTTTATACTCGAGAGAAGTATGGCGCACCGTGATGATTACTATATATCGAGGGTCATGTCGCATGCCGTGATGGATGCATGGACAGATATGTACCCCGTGGGTCCCGGACTGAGAGACAACGGGTGTGTATCACTAGGTCAGACATGCATCACAATACTTGACATTGCATTTTATTGCATTTCGCATATCTATAACTAATGAACTTGATATTGTTTTTTGTTGATCTTGTGTGTGTCTTTTGTGATTGATGAATATTGAGCTTGTAGCTGAGGATATGTGATTGAATGTTGTCGTTGAGTTGTGTGCTATGTAAATTGTGAAATGTTATATTTGGCTAGTTTTATGTAGGTTGTAGTTGTGGAGCTTGTGATTGATGAATATGGAGCTTGTTGTTGAGAATATAAAATTGTTAGAGTGTTGTTGTTGAGCTGTGTGCATTGCAAATTGTGAAATGTTAGTTTGGCTAGTTTTATGCAGGTTGTAGTGGTAGAGATACGGATGGGGTGTAAGGATCACATGCATTTTATTCCTTAGCTTGTGTTTAGAAATTTACTTGTTGTGTACCGTGCTGGGTTTGTACTCACCCCTTGCTTCTACATTTTCGTAGGTTATTAACCCGGACCTTCGTGATACTTTCTCTTTTCTTCTTGTCCGAGACTTCTTGTTGAGGTTTGTGAGGTAGCTGGTTGTCATCTCAGCAGACCTTCTTTCTCCTTAATTATGATCTTCTTTATTCTAGAAACAATGTCTTTTGAGAGTTGCATTTTTCTTTTGAATCAGTTGTAATACTATAGAGGCATGTACTCATGACAATCATGTTTTGGGATTTTTATTAAGTTTGTTTAGTTACCCGCACATACAATAATTTGAGATTTTAATCTATCTTACTTCGCGTTTTTGTGATATTTGGATTTTAGGCTGACTTGTGTTGGTGGGATAAGACAAGTATCATCACATCCAATTTTAGATCGTGACATTTTGATCATGGAGTAACCTATTAAATATAAATAGTAACAAAGTAATAAGCTAATAACTATTAACCAACAAGTATTAAGTATTAATGAATAATAATAACTAAAAAGTAATATTGTAATAATAATGTTGCTAACATTTTCACAGAACTAATAATAATAAGTTATATAAGTAATATAATAATAATAATAATAATAATAATAAAATAATAATAATAAAATAATAATAATAAAATAATAATAATAAAATAATAATAATAATAATAATAATAATAATAATAATAATAATAATCTTATTAGCACTATAAGAAAAACAATAAATTAATAATCAATAAAAATAAGTAATGGAGTAATTAATAAATGATAATAATAGAGAAATGATAATTATGAGTTTTTATTAAGTTGAAATTAAATATTAAATTTTTGAAATTTAAAAGAGTAAAGAAATTGAGAGGAAAAATTATAGATTAATGGGGAGGTTTTTTACTTTTTGGAAAAAAACATAAAAATTAAAAATATGAAATTAGATTTTAGATTTTTTCAGTTGTTCAAAAAATTGACAAAGAGGTTCTCTACAAGTCCGTGCATTCGATGGATATTTCTTTGTTTTTAGTCTTGGACCAGTTTGATATGCAGTTCTACTGATTTGGGCCGATTTTGGATTGATCCGATCCGATCCAATTGACACCTTTAGTTTGAATTATATAAATGACCATCAAAAGGCAAAATATTTAATAACAAGATGAAAAAATAAAATTACTAATCTGTGTAAGAGTTCTTGAGTTCCTCTTTCAGGTATGTTTAATTTTCAGTTTCTTTATCTTTTTTGGTCACCAGTTACATATGTGTAGTAATCTATGTGTGACATGTGAATTTCTATGTTCTTTCATATAATATCATTTTTAGTCATTTACAATTTTTTTTAAGTTTTATGTTCTGTTATAACATACCTTCATTTTTCTACACATAAGTGATTTAAAAAGAATAATATCTTTTATTCAAACTGTAAGGAGACAAAAAATCTCATTTTGTTGTTTCCTTGTGTGCATCTACAAACACATTTTAAAACTTATATACGTGCAAATTCTACTATTTCTTTGTATGACTTTCATATAGTTCAAAAAATAAAATGTTCGAACACAAAATGACCTAAAACAATAGAATCAGAAAGAAAGAAAATATTATTTTTAGATCACTTATGTATAGAAAAATGAAGATATATATAAAACTATATATTTTTTTTTGTAAAGGATTAAAAAATGATGTCATATGAAAGAGCATAGAAACTCACATGTCACACATAGATTACTCCACAAATGTAACTGGTGGCCCAAAAAAGATAAATAAACTGAAAATTAAGACACACTTGAAAGAACTCAAATAAGTAGAAGCCCATATCAAATAGGTCAAGGACTAAAGAAATATCCATTGGAGGCACGAACTTTTAGAGAATTTCTTTGTAAAATGTTTTGACCGTTGTGGGTCCTACTAACAACAAAAAAATAATAATCTAAAATTTAATCTCATATTTTTAATTTTTAATTTTTTTTACCCCCCATTAATCTATAGATATTTTTCCTCTCAATTTCTGTACTCTTTTAACTTTCAAGAATTTAATATTTATTTTAAATTAGAAAATTATTTTTTTACTATACTTTCTAAAATTTCCTATCATATTCTATAGAATTTCTTACAATTTGAAAGAATTACAAAAAATCATATTTTTCTCACACTCTAAGTTTCTGGGATACACCACTTTTACGCGATGTACCGACACTCGATGTATCGAAACATTGAGTGATATATCTGAAATTTTTATTATATGTTTAGGGATTTTTATAATTTTAAAAGGAATAGAAATAGAATGTAATTAAACTCTTAACACTACAAAAATCAAGTAGTTTTTACTATTTTTAGCCATGTGGCATACAGAGTATAGGTCACTCTCGTAAGGAAAATAAGAATGATGAACAAACAATCAATTAATAATTAGAAAGTTAAAAAACCTTTTAAATTTTTGAATTTTTGGATAAAGCATTCTGAATTTTAAGAGTAGATGCCCAAAAATAGACCGTTGATTTTGAAAGGCATCCTTTTTTTATTTTCAAGCACAAGGTGAAAAAGATCAAAGTTGCATTTAATCAATGGAGTAGAAGACTTTTGAGGATATTTTCAAGAAACTTATAATCAGAGAAGAAGCAGTCAGAATTAAAGAATAAAACCTTTGAGGAAGAGCCTACAACAGCTAACAAAATGATTTTACAATATGCTCATGCGGAAACGAAAAAGTATGTTCATTATGAAGGGGATAACTGGAGACAGAAAGCTGAAATTACATGATTTGCAGAGGGTGATAATAATACTGTACTTTTTATTGTTTGATAAATGGGAGAAGAAAAAGACTTTAAATCAAGTGAATTCAAAATATATAAGGAGTATGGCTTGAAAGAGAGGTTTTTACTGATGCCAACAATGGAGGTGGTCAAAAAAATCTATTTTCCAATCGGAGGGATCAACTGCAAGTGGACCTGATGGCTTGAACATGAAGTTCTTTCAAACATATTGGGACCGCAACTGGTTATGATGTTTATAGGGGAGCAAAGGCCTTCTTTAATGGTGATATCTTGACCAAGTCGATCACACATACAATTCTGGTACTGCTACATAAAAAAGAACTCCTATAAGCCTTAATAATTTGATTAGTAAGACAATTTCTAGAGTGGTCAATAGAAGAACAGAAGACATTCTAACCAAATTCATACCATTCAGAATGTGTTGCTAACTCAAGAGATTGTAATTGGTATAAGAAAAAGAGGTAAGCTTCTAAGGTTGTTATCAAACTAGAAATGACCAAGACTTATGATAGGGTATCATGGCTATATTTATCTAATGTGCTAAGAAAGAAGGGTTTCACTGAGATTTTTACTGTCATGGTATGAATATTAATAGCAAAAATATGATATTCTATCATTTTTAATGAGCAAAGTCATGAATTTTTTCACTCTAATATAGGAGTAAATCAAGGAGATCCCTTATCCCCAACTCTTTCTTTTATAGCCGCAAAAAGTGTTGTTCAGATTTCTGAATGCGTTGTTAAACAATAGTTTGTATAAGGGATATGGATTACTAAGATAGAGTGATAAGCTAAATCATCTGATTTATGCAGATGACACTATAATATTCACTTCAGCAGATAAAGTATCTCTTTATCTTGTTATGCAAGTGCCAAGAAAATATGAAGAGATCTCAGGTTAGTTGATCAACAAAGATAAAAGTGCTTATATTTTATTTCACAAGACTTCTTCTTCGATTATGCAGTAAGTGGGCTTAGTCATAAGAATAGAAAAAAGGTGTGTTCCCATTCATATATTTAGGTTGCCCAAATTTTTTATTCAAAAAAGAAGAAGATATTTTATAATGAAATTATCTAAAAGGTAAAAAGGAAGTTGCAGAACTGAAAGAGTAAGTTATTATCCTTTGATGGAAAAGTTGTTTTGGTTAGAAATGTGTTGCAAAGCATGACTATATATATTTTATCAACTTTAGATCCTACTAAATATACTTTGAATGAGTTTCACAAGATTTTTCAAGATTCTTTTGAAGCAATAAGGAAGAGGGAAGCTCTAATCTGGACTTCTTGGTTGAAATTATGTTTTTCTAAATAAAGAGGGCTAGATTTTATATCTTTATTTGATATTTCAAAGGTCTTATTTGCAATGTTGTGGTCGAAATTTAGAATAACTATTACTCTTTCATCTAATTTTATGTGGATCCAGTATTGCAAAAGATGCATCTATATTATTATGTGGATACTATAAGCTATAATTCATTGCAACAACTACCACTAAGAGTTCAAAAATTTATTCTCTCAGATAAACAACAAATCCCTAGTTTTAGATACAACTACTAGAAGACTTGAGAACCAGATTAATTCAATGGTCTTGAAAAGGTATATTGAGTGTTTACCTGAAAAATGGCAAATTATTTAGATCTAGTTGTTTGTTGTGAAACTTTTGTTGTGTGGTATTAACATCTTCATAATCTCATTCTATCAAAAGTAACATAATAAGCTTAGTTAAAAAGTTTTGCGTCAATGTTCTAAGAATTTTAGATCTGATGATCTACACAAAAAGGATGGAAGCTACCTGCTACATAGTCTTCGATTTGCAATGAGATTAACAAGGAATGTCTCCGTTGGTTCATATGTCACGACTCACGACACAGGTGTAAGAGATTTGAGGTCGCCTATGATGAATTTAGCCCAACGTCTTTTCTGATACCGATAGTAACTTATGTTTTCTATGCTTCGCCATTGTGGAGAATGAAGATCAGTAGCTGGAATTCATCAAAGGAGGCGTTCGATTTCCCAGATGAAAAGGGGAAGAATAAGTTTGTATCTTCTATATTTATTTTCCCCTAGTTTTTTTTCCTTTTTTGGTTGTTTGATATATTCTCTTCCCTTTAATTTTTGTTTTTTTGCTGGTGGATACCCATTTTGGGCTGGACCTTTTAGATTTATTTTGTTAATTAATAATATGGCCCTCTTAAGCCATTTTGAATTCAAAAAAGAGAGCAAGAAGGTCACTGCAACGACCATTTATCTGGTGAAAAAGTATTTTTTGAAGACAATAACCGATTAGTGATGGTTAGCCATGGTTGCTTCAATAGTAGGAGGAGGAAGGCTTTTTGGTGCTCATAGATATATTTATATTATTTCAACAATAGAGGAATAGAATACAATGATGAAGATTATTTTTCTAAAATCTATATATGTAATAAAGGATAAATATAGACAAGGTGATGTGACACTTCTATATGACCTCATAACTACAACCACTAAGTCCATCATTGTCATGCCCCGAGCTACCCACAAGACCCGGACACAGGATCTAGGACCACAAGTGATCCCAAGCTAACCCTGTTGGCATTATCATGAGCATACTAAAGATAATAAACTGGTGCAGAAGCGAAGTCATAAATAAAATGAAAAGATGGGGAATACCCATATACTATAAGATATATGAAAACGGATGAGTTTATTACAAAAAAGATATTAACTCAATCCCAAGCTAAAATTAACTATGCCTGAAAATAGCCTCTAACTAACTAGAAATGCTGTGACGGACGCCAACTAAGTGTCACGACCCAAAAATGGACATGATGGCACTCGTCTTATCCCACCAAGACTAGTCAGCCTAGAACTCAAAAAAATAACTCCAAGATCTGGTTGTCACGTGCACAAGTCTCTAAGGTATTACAATTGATTCAAAGAAAACATCAATTTCAAATGATCTTATTTCTAGAGTAGAACAAAATCATAAATAAGGTGAAAGAAGGTGCATGAGATGATAAACAACTACCTAACAAATCTCTAAGAAGCCTCGGAAACAAGAGAATGGAAAGTATAAAAAATTCAGGCTTGTAATATACAAAAAAATTTAGAATCAAGGGGTGAGTATCAAACCACACCTACCCAACAAGTGAACTTCTAAACACAAGCTAAGGGGATAAAATACGGGTACTCCTTACACACCAATCAAACCTCCGCAACTACAACCTGCATAAAAATCAGCCAAACCTAACAATTCACAGTGTTCATAGCACTCAGCTCATCAAAATACTTTTTAACAAATTACAGATTCTCAACTACAAACTCAGTATTCAACAATCACAACTTTCACAAATAGGCACTTACAATATCAACAACACACAAGATCCAGTTCATCAAATAGAGGTAAATAAAACACATAATTATCAAGAAGGAGGGATTTCATGGGATGCAATGCAATATGACACCATGAAGTGATATTCCTCAGAATACCAAGTACTCTCTCAAAAATATACATGATACTCCTCAAAAAATGCATCGAGAGTTCATGACCCATGGGGGACTCGCGAGGTTCCTATACCGACATGGACGATCTCCACGTGTCTGTGCGGACGATCTTAATGCACTATCATAAATAAAATAAATTTGCACGGACGATTGTCATGTACCCAAATTATAATTATAACTTCTCCATCGCACGGACGATCTCCACGTGCCCAAATAATCAAAACTCGATCTCAACATGGACAATCTCCACGTGTTAGACCTTTACTCATACTCGATCTCATGTCAATGCACGTAACAATATTATATCAAATCAAGGGAATGATGCAACATCTGAATAAATCAAATGTTGCTATGACATATAATCACCTCAATTATCACAATTATACGGGTTAAGTAAAACAGAATCACAACTAATAAATCAAGTCCATTATATATTAGCTAATGCCTATATGCTTTGACATTCTCAGAGTTCAATCCACGTTCTATAGTAATAAACTTTGTCTTTATAACACCGGTACTCGTACCATTCTCAACCCATCACACAAATAATTTATCACATTGCCTTTCGTTATCCTTTTTTTAATCATTAGATTTAATTAAGGTGGATAAGTCAACCCTTCACCAAGTCCCATTACTCCCAAACACATATCACAAGTAAATACACAAATTTCATACACTTAACAAGGATTTAGAAGTCCACTTGCCTGAATCAAATAAGAATTTACTTCGGGACTTGAGCCTTTCCTTTCCGTTGAGCTTCCAAATCGATGCAATCTAGTCAAGTATATATTAATAATATGACATTAATGCAAATACACCAATGCCTTAATTTAATATTTGATTAATGCTTACATGTTGAATCTTTGGCCACCGATCTGATTACGCCGAGGCTGTGATGTCGTTCTGGGAGGTTTCTTATTTTATTATTATTATTTTTAATAAAAGAATGAATCCAAAAAGATATAGGGTATTAATTTGATATTTGAACTTGACCCATTAACCACCAATTAAATAAATTAAATTATTTAATAAATTCTCATCAAATAAATTATCACTCACCAATAAATAATCGTAGTTAAACAAATAGTTTTAAAACTTTCAAATCGACTTTCTCCACTAATTCGAAATAACTCGAGGTAACTATTGAGAGGATTAAAATACTAATTTTACATAAATTTACGAAAGTGACCTTTCGGGTCATTACAATATCCACCACTAGAAACCATGTTCGTCGTCGAACATAAAGAAGAAGAAAGAAGAATAATTGATATTACCAAAATCCTGAATTATGATATTCTAGAGTTTGTACTCTTCTCTACAAGTGAGTTTCTCCTTAAGAGCATTCCATCAAGATCAACTACTAAGAATTGAAATTTCGAATCATAATTTGGTAGATCTATAAATTAGGAGTTATTACCAAACCACACACTAATAATGCACAAATCATCGCAGATCTTATCAAAATTTCCTTTTTCAGTACACAATCTTTTCACGAGCTTAAGTTAAAAAAAAATCTAATCTTTAGTCATCGAATACTTATCAAGGGAGAATAAAACTTATCTAACCCAAAGAAGAATAGGATAAGGTAACCACCCAATAAGCAGTACAACCTATCATACAGAACCTCTAATAATACTATCGAAATGCTACATCAGTATCTATGGTCGTAGAAAACCTTTAAAAGTTTCGTAAAACTAGACCCAATGGTCCCCACATTCAATCACACCTAGTCAGAACGTGACTTCGTTGATGATATGAATATTAAAACTATCTTACAACTATAATTACTCATGGTTGCTCTTTAATAAGTTCTCATAATCAAAGTTGTGAGTGTGAAATAACTAGAATACTTCAACTACTTCAAGAAAACACCAAATATGTCACATCTAATATGATCACTGCCCAAGGATGTCACCATATCAAAAGAACAATCGTAGGATCGATACACCCGATCCATTACAAAGAACTCACCTATAGAAGCGAAAACATACACGAACATAGAAAGTGGAGAATACTCTAAATCACATCCAAATTGAAGTAGTTGGTCACATAAGAATATGCAAAACCAAAGTCGAATAACTCTATATACTCTTCATAGTACTCATATCAAACATTTTCATTCATATAACTCTATCTCCTTCATTTTTTTGTCACCACAATCAACCAGTCTGATCCCCGTTATAATATTACAAATACTCAGTTCATAAAACTTCACCTACTTCTCACAATACTCCATGGAAGCTAACAATTTTAATACTAACAAACATCATAAATACACCAACCATTTACCTTACTCTCAAATTGTCTCCATTACAAAGTCTTCTTGGCACACACATTGTAGCCTCTAAAAATTTTAAAATATGACTTCCTCTCTTTCCATTTAAGCATTACATGATAGATATGAGTCATACTCAAGACTGATAGGACAAATTTTAATTCTAGAAGTACTTTTCCATCAAGATAAAATAGTTAAATCACACACTATATCAACTTCGCACGAACTTTCATATACCATTTTTCAACTATCATTCATATCATCATGTACTTATGTCAACACTTAGAGAGATCTTTGGTCACCCCAATTATTCTATGTACTATGAGAATATGATCCCGATCCATCACGTATCTATTTTACACATCAAAATAGATGTGCAGTTCCAATAACAAAACATTTCAGTCCCCTCCAAGTCCTCATTAACAATGTAAAAATGTAGGTCAATATTGTTGCATATTCATAAGTTATTGTTTGCCACCCCAAACTAAAATTCAATATTTAAAATAAAAATCGATGATAAATTCATGTTAAGTTTGTACTGAACTAATTCATATCTCACAATCATATCTATACTCATAGACAAAAAATCAATAAATCCTTGAACTACAATTCATGGGTTTATACGGGGTGGTCTTATTCCTTCACTTTCTTAAATTCTTCCCATGACACAAAATTAAAAATATCTTGAACGCTTGAACACACCAGACTCACTCTTTTCTGTTTATTAACTCGCTTATCAATCTTATTCTTTGGCCAACAATCCTTGACCTTATCCTCTAAATACGAACTTTAAATGAAACCCTTCTTTACGTTTCTTGAAAAAAAAACACTTTTTAAACTCAAATCATGTACAAGTCATTCCAAATGGTCAATTTTCAGTACAATCGATCATTTCTTACCTTACTAATGCACACCTTTACAAAACATACAACCTGAACATAGACTCACAATTAAAACTTGAATATTTTTTCCAACTATATATGTAACACAATATCATCATTTATCAATATAGCTCATATATTGAGGATTTTGTTTGAATCCAAGTATCTTAGCTTATCATTGATTGCTTCTCAATCAATCTTACCATATCTTTTGTTAAAAATTCAACTGTACCAGTTACCACACTCAAAATCGTAAAAAAAAGTTATCATCACACGAGTCAAACGTCTGTACACTCCTTTCTCAAATTTTATCCAAAAATTTTGATTGATATGAATGACATGTAACATTATCATAATTATATGGGAAAAACAAATGGAATCACGTATTTCTTAATCTAAATATTAACTTTTTCTGAATATACAAATTTGGCCCTTGCACTCAAAGTAGATATCCTTGTTCTCTCCTCAAATTATATCTCACTAATTTTTTCTATTTATGACTCTGGCTCTTTTCAATTCTATTTAAGCGGGATTTTCGACACATCCTACAACTTTTCATACAATCACATTACTCATCAAATTGTGAAAAACCACAACCTTAGATGCTCGCAAGTCGTTATTAACATAAAAACTCGTTTAACCAATAATTCTTATTATATAATTTTGTCTTAATCACAATCCATCACAAACTCCTATTACCAACATGCTTAGTTAGCTCTTGTTATTACCACGAAGTCAACTATTTCATCAATATGACACCTTAAGCCCAGTTATACCAATCCAATCCAAAGAACTTACTCAATTTATACGCACTTTCTTCTTAAATTCTCTAATTTCAATCACCCAAGTATACTCCCTATGACATTCTTTATCCATAAGTTTGTTGATAACAATCTTTTGGAGCTTAAGATAAAATTATATTACCTCATTTAGAATTTAGGTGTACACTTCACAACCTAAAATATTTATACTATGTCAAAGATCCACCACTAAAATTTCCCTTATAATAATGTTTAACTCATTCATCTGTAGTAACAAGCTAGTTGGTTTCTCAAATATGAGGGCAACATCAAATCTTATTTTTTGAGTATGTGATCTAATTGATAACTCCTTAAGTATTTAGTATTTGAGATTACAATCGACGTATCTATTTTCATATAACATTAGTATCACATCGTGAAAGTTCGTTAGATCCCCTATTAGAACACATCATACCTATCAAGAAGATCATACCCTAAATAGCCCGCATATTTCAGTCCATTGGAAAACTATAAAACATTACCAAATCCACTTTGTCTCTTAGCCAAGTGATATACATTATTTCGTAGATCAAGTCGATAACAGGATTAAAATACTTTATAACTCTAAAAGAGTAAGAATCGATAATATTGTAGTAGTTGATCTATAATCCTCCCTAACATTCACTCAATATATGAAACTAATGATTTTGACCAAAAATTTTCCCAACATCATTTTTATCATTCGCTATGAAACTCATGAAAATTTTACTTATTCTATTTTCATGGTTACAATATTCATTATCTACTCATTCTTTTAATATTGCCACCTTCAATATCGAACCACTAGAGATTTTACCAAACTACACAAGTGTTATTCCCTCTTTAAACTAACCTAAAAAAACATAATACGTTTATAATGTCCCTCGGACTATTGTTCAACCTCATCATTTAGAAATCTTTAAAACACTGTGTCGATCCGTCACCTAACTCAACCCTCTTAAATTGAACGTTTCAATTCTGACCAAACATCTTTTTCATAAGTCTATCACTTTCACCTTAGTATCAGGTGTAACCTCTTAGTCATACACGATAAACCAACTTCTAACTTAAGGAACCACACAAGACTCAACACGATAAGTGAGAGAGAATGAAATTAAGTAATAAGAATCAAAACAGACAAAGGATGCACAATAGATAGTCAAGAAGTGAATAATTTGTTTTTTTTAAAAGTCATTATAGCCTCTAGAAGATAACAGAAGTCTCCGTACCGATCCTCAAGACTCTACTTAGACTCAACTTGTATACACATGAGACCTCTGAACCTGGACTCTGATACCATGTTCTCACGACCCAGAAATGGACGTGATGGCATTCATCTTATCCCAGCAAGACAAGTCAGCCGAGAACTCAAAAAATATCTCCAAGATCTGATTGTTACGTGTAAAAGTCTCTAAGCTATTACAATTGATTCAAAGAAAACATCAATTTTAAATGACCTTGTTTCTAGAGTAGAACAAAATAATAAATAAGAAGAAAGAAGGTGCACTGAGATGATAAACAACTACCTAACAAATCTCCAAGAAGCCTCGCAAACAAGAGAATGGAAAGTATAAAAAATCCAGGCTTGTAATCAACAAAAAAATTTAGAAGCAAGGGGTGAGTACCAAACCGCACGGTACCCAACAAGTAAACTTCTAAACACAAGCTAAGGGGATAAAATAGGGGTACTCCTTACACACCAACCGAACCTCCGAAACTACAACCTGCATAAAAATCAGCCTAACCTAACAGTTCACATGTTCATAGCACCCAGCTCATTAAAATCATTTTTAACAAATTACACATTCTCACCTAAAAAGTCAGTATTCAACAATCACAACTTTCACAAATAGGCACTCACAATATCAACAACACACAAGATCCAGTTCATAAAATAGAGGTAAATAAAACACATAATCATCAAGAATGAAGGATGCCATGGGATGCAATTCAATATGACACCATGAAGTGATATGCCTCTGAATACCAAGTACTCTCTCAACCGTATATACATGATAATCCTCGAAAATACATCGAGAGTTCATGACCCATGGGGGACTCGCGAGGTTCATATACCGACACGGACGATCTCCACGTGTTTGTGCGGACGATCTCAACGCACTATCATAAATGAAATAAATTCACACGGACGATCTTCACGTGCCCAAATTATAATCATAACTTCTCCATCACAAGAACGATCTTGACGTGCCCAAATAATCAGAACTCGATCTCAGCACGAATGATATCCACGTATTAGACCTTTACTCATACTCAATCTCATCTCAATGCATGTAACAATATGATATCAAATCAAGGGGATGATGCAACATCTCAATAAATTAAATGTCGGTATGACATATAATCACATCAATTATCACAATTATACAGGTTCAGTAAACAACAGAATCGTAACTAATAAATCAAGTCAATTATATATCTGCTAATGCCCATATGCTTTGGCATCTTAGATTTCAATCCACATTCTATAGTAGTAAACTTTGTCTTTATAACACCGGCACTCGTACCATTCTCAACCAATCACACAAACAATTTATCACATTGCATTTTTTTATGGTTTTTTATTATTAGTGTCACGACCCGGATTCTGGAATCCGAATTACAACTGGCGTCGTTGACATCACAGAGGTCGTAGACAAGCCTCATCTTTCATTCATCACATTTATATCTCAGAGGTCGCAGAGAAGCCTCATCTTTCATTCATCACATTCATATGGTTAATTTTAGACATCATATAGTTATTTCATGAATTCATCATATACTAAGCTCAACATAAATGTAACAACCATCTATCATAAGAGTCAATTCGAAACAGAATAAAAATATATCATAAATACATTTGCCAAACACGACCTTATTACAAAAGCTTCGAAATGAAAGTACAAAAGAAACGCTAGGGACAACATACACTAGCTTTGTCTAAAACTAAGGCTAGACTAAAACTGTAGCATCCTCGAAATCAAGAGGACCTACCAAATGGTATGCAGAAACGCTGATGTCCAAACCGTTGCAAGAGTTGTGAATATGTCCTTAACCTGCATCTATAAAATAGTGAATAGTAGGGGTTAGTACACCACTTGTACTAAGTATGGGTGTATTCACACATACACGTAAGGCTATGCATGATCAAAGAAAAGCTCTTCCTAAACAACAGGCTATTTCTGGAAAGTCTAGTGACTAGACTTTCCTAAATCGTGAGATGTGAATTGTGGTATGAATATGATGTAATTTAATGCATTCAAAGTACACAACTCATTTTCTATATGATTACAAAACATTAGTATCATCCACCTAATTTTAGAACAACTCAAGCGAAGATTTGGAAATTTGATAGTCCAAACCCGAGAGCCCTATTTTTGACACTTAGATTATCTTTCAGTCTGTTTCTTCTTCTTGTTATGTAGTTCAATAATCTCTTTTAATCTTATCTTTCACTTACAAGTGTAATGGCTCATTGTAGTCCCATACCTACAATGAATCGAGTAAGCAATTCACAAGACGAAGGAGATGATTTGGCTACTCTACTTTAGATTCTTCATTCTTATTTCCTTTGGGTATGATTATATATATATGCCAATATTTATTGGCTATGCCCATTCTTTAGTTGATTCATAGTCCATGCTCCATTATTGGTTACCTTACTTACAAGATAAATATTTCATTCTTAAATTGGGTATGAATGTATTTATAAGTCAATCTTTATTAGTTATGCCCATTAATTGGTTATTAACCCTGTTTATATACCTTGAGGTATCTATTCATACTCCAATATTCGCACAAAACTTAGTTTATTTTTCAAGTCTTTTTTCTTCTTGTTGTTGTGTAGTTCAATAATATTTTTGATCCTATGTTTTACTTACAAGTGCGATGATTCATTGTAGTCCCATACCCACAATGAATCAAGAAAGTAATCCAAGGACTAAGGAATGATTTCCCTACCTTATAGTGAGTCATTCTTTACACTACATATTCATTACCTTTCATAAGCGATTCTCTATTGATCATGCCATTGATTTCATTACTTTCATGTTTTATATATTATACATTTCATATACACGAGACTTTGGAATCATTGATGTTACATTAAGACATCTCAAGTGAGGGCCCAACATATGGGACCTCAACCCGATGGCCTTCTTTAGAAATCACAGAGTCTGCTTCATTCATTCATTCGTACTTCACATTATTCATTTCATTCATTCGTAGGCTTAGGTAAACACCAGCTATACCTAGGATGAAGTTTAAGACTCTCATCGGGATCATGAAGTGAAATGACCAAGAATGACCTAATGTCATTACTTGAATCTGATTTCACCTCCTGATTGTCTTGCACAAACACCTTCAGTATTGTTCATTTCATTATCTTTCATGCTTTGAGGTTGACCTCATTCATTAATTGGGAACTTTAACCTTCACCGACATAGATCATGTGAGCATCATGAAATTTAGTGTCTCCCCCACACCAAAAAAAGGTGGAATCACCGACCAAAGTGATCCAAAACATGCTAGTGTACATGGAAAATTAACCCCGCCAGATCCCTATATTGGCAGTATAGGTTCGAAGACTAGGATATATAAGTAGAATTATACCCGGCATACCGGACAGTCTCATCTCATGAGAGTTACGTGAA
Organism: Solanum pennellii; assembly: GCF_001406875.1. Lineage (NCBI taxonomy): Eukaryota > Viridiplantae > Streptophyta > Magnoliopsida > Solanales > Solanaceae > Solanum > Solanum pennellii. Next base: position 57,532,279 of record NC_028646.1, on the reverse strand, counting down.
CCTCCGCCTTCCCGAAAGAAGGCATCACCGCTCATAGCTAGCCTATTGATGCTTAGTATATAGTTTCATTATATTCAACTCATACGTCATGGAAGATGGCTTCTAGTATGAGGACATCATAGCTCAATAGATGATTTCTCATCTCATCATTAGTATTAAGTATACATTAATCTCAATAGTTTCGTTAGAGTGTTCATAGAGGCTGGTCTCTTCTTTAGCTTTACACTCTCATGGGTGAGTACGTTTTGGTAACATTTACTTAGGCTCATTTGAGATTGATCTCATCTTTATTTTTAGCCGCTTTATGTTGTCACCACATTCATTAACATTAGCACATTTGCTTTTCATAATTACTCACCCCTTTACGTGAATGTTCATTTCTTCTTTATCTTCTAGTGTTGACTCAAGTATTATGGAGGCTTGCTTATAGATTGAGATTTACTTACTCTGTTGATGAATGGTCATCCTTACTTTACATTAATGAAATGTGAATTTTTCTTACATATCATCCTTTGGCGTTAATGAGACTAGCTCACACCTTCTAACACCTTCATATGTGAGTATTATTTTAACATAGCAGCTTAGGTGCAAGTGAGACTTGTCTCACTTCCTTTAACACCTCATTCTGGTCAGTTACTTACTTTAGACCCCTTTAATTATGTTATAACTCACGTTACTTACTTACTTTAGTGTAGTAGATTCATATCATCGTTTATGGACGATGAGCACTTCTTTTAATGAGTTTCATGAGTTTTTATGTCATTCTTTTAGAGCATGTTGGGAGTTGTCCCAATGAGTGTCATGCCCTTGGTTATGGATTCATTGATATTACTTTAGAAGTGCTTATATTATCATTTGATACTCTAATTACACAAGATTTAGCATATGATTAGTATTGGCTCAAGATTTGGGATGTTAGACTAGCAAATTCATTCTTATTTGCATAAGCCAATTTTACGTATGTTCATATTTAATTTTCCATATATATGAACCCTTAGCCAATCTTTTAATCTTTACATAAGTTTCTAGCCATTCACATATATTCATTTTGACTAAATAGAGTTAGCCAATTTTATTGGAACCAAATAGCCAATTCATTCAAGATATGATTTCATAGAGGCCTTGTAAAGCCAATTTTAGTTCATGGCTTTAGAGTAACGTTTTTAAGTCGTAATGGACAGCATCATATTAACATTTGATAACTTTAACATCTTCATAACGTCATATTAACAGCAAGTGAGCACAACAGACCGTCACATCTTCATACATAACATTTTCAGACATATCTTTAACATAGTATCATTCTTTTAATTTACATAATAACACTTAGCATCAAACGAGTCCAATTAATAGGTTCATTCGATCATTATTTAATAAAAAACCATACACATTAAGATCAGCCAGCACCACATACGAATAACATGATTTCTAACCTATTCAACATTGAAATCGTAACAAGGATACAGGAAAGGAGTTCGACAAGAACAACAGGAAACAACCCTAGTTTTCAAGATCTTTGAATCATTCAAAAGAATTTAATCTACGAAGATCACCTTGAACAAAACCTTGAAGAAAACCTTGAATTCGCCTAAGAATTCTTCAACGTTCTACGTTTTTCTTGCGGTTTGTCGCCTACTGCCTTAGCGTCGTGAATCTCAATGTTTTGATCATGATTTTTAAGTTTAGGAACTGATCTTGAATTATAAAAATTAGGTTTAATAAGTTAATTTTATAAATTAATTAACGAATTACCAAAACACCCCTTCTAAGTTGACTAAACATAGAAGAACATAACATTTAGTCAAATTTGAAAATTGGTGTTGACTATGGTTTCGGTCAACATTTTTACTGTATATTAATTAATTAAATTCTTAATTTAATTAATTTAGTGACCTAGGGTAAGTACTAAAGTACCCCTAAGTCATTGGAATTACAATCAACCCTTTAGGACCATCCTAGGTTAAGTACTAGGATGTTTCTTGAATTGTACTAGGTTAGCAAAAGAATTTCGGTTTGACCCCTTTAATTTAATTAATTCAATGTCTAATTTAATTAGTTAAAGTGACCTAGGTTAATTAATAAGGTACCCTTAAGTCGTTAACCATAACTAATCCTTTGGACCATCCTAGGTTAGATACTAGGTTGTCTTTTTCTTGTCTTAACCGAAATCTGGGAATTATTTTGTGATTTCGGTTTTGCCCCTTTAAATTAATTAATTAAGTTGCTAAATTAATTAATTAAGTATCCTAGGGTAATTACTAAATTACCCTGAAGTCGTTAGGATCTTAACTAACTCTTTGGACCATTTTAGGTTAGGTACTAGGTTGTTCCTTTTTTGTCTTAACCGAAATTTGAAAATTGTCTTTTTATTTTCGGTTTTAGCACTTTTAAATTAATTAATCAATTTGATAAATTAATTAATTAGGTAACCTAGGGGAATTACTAAAGTACCCCTAAGTTGTTAGGACCATAACTAACCTTTTGAACCATCCTAGGTTAGGTACTAGGTTGTCTCTTTAACTAGTACTAGGTTAGTGTCAACCCGGTTTTGGTCCTAGGTTGTCGGGTAAACTAATAGGTCCAAATTGGTTAGTCCTAGGTTATTTAGTTATTTATGGAAGTAGGTTAGAGTGTAGAATTGTTAGGGAGGTTAGGCACCACATGGAGTGGTCCTTTGTGCATGTTTTTCTCCCTAACTACCCTAACCGAATTCAGTTAAGGTGGTCCCCTCCATTTGGCAGCTTCTTCACATGTCTTGCACATGTGCTTGCACATGGGTTGGTTTCACTTTCCTAACTAACTATTATTTATGTCCTATGTGAAATATTTACTTATTGTCCCAAGGATTCTCACTATGTCCTTGGGCACTGCTTAATTTATATGATCATTTTAAATGGTCATGTGGAATGGTACTAGGCTTGAAACTTGGATGCCTAGTACTTTGTGTGAAACTATTCTGAACGGATTTTTCTTTTAGCTTAGGGTCTTCATTGCAGGTACATTTCTTAAAAAACCTCATTAATGTTAGAAAATTGGCTAACACCCTTTAAGCCAATATTTTGTAATATGCCCAATGTTTTGCTTATTTGGGTATTATATAGAAATTGGCTAATACCCCTTAGCCAATTTTCTATACTATGCTCAATATTTCTCAATATTGGGCATTAGAATGCCTATGTAGCCCCAATACGCATTCTTAAAAACCTATTGGGCTCTTCACTAGACATGTAGTTTTTCGGAATGTTACAATTAGAATTAATTAAGGTGGACAAGTCAACCCTTCACCAAGTCACATAACTCCCAAACACATACCACAAGTAAATACACGAATTTCACACACTTAATAAGGGTTTAGAAATCCACCTGCCTGAATGAAATAAGAATCTACTTCGGGACTTCAGCCTTCCCTTTCCGTTGAGCTTCCAAATCGATGCAATCTATTCAAGTATATATTCACAATAAGGTTTCGGAACTAACAACACTTACGATATTATCTGTTTAACCTTGACCTAAAAATTCACCTAAATATATAATCAAGTTCATACTTCTCGATGTCAATTAACATTTCAACCATCATTTTTTTTCAAGTGTTAAGTCTAGAGTTAAGTCATAATTTAACTAAACACTACAATACTAATATTTTCCATATAATATAATACCCATAATATTTAATCAAATTTACTAATCTATTAGAACTTGAATCAAATTTGTAATAATATACGCTAATTTTTAACCCAAACTAAGTTAAAGGAAATTATTAAATTCCACTTATAGGGATTGACCGAACAAATGATCTAACCTAGAAATCAATTAAATTCTCATATACTTTACCAATCATTATCTAATGATTGTTCATCATTGCCCAATTACACCCATAAATGCCATAAACATTTTTTTTCCAAGAAAGAAGTGTTATCACATATATGAGAATACATTTTTCTTTTACAAACAACATAGCCATAATAAAATATAATAATATGACATTCATGCAAATACACCAATGCCTTAATTTAAGATTTGATTAGTGCTTACATGTTGAATCTTTGGCCACCGATCTGATTATGCTAAGGCTGTGATATCGTTCTGGGAGGTTTCTTATTTTATTATTATTATTTTTTAATAAAAGAATGAATCCAAAAAGATATAGGTTATTAATTTGATATTTGGACTTGACCCATCAACCACCAATGAAATAAATTAAATTATTTAATAAAATCTCATCAAGTAAATTATCACTCACCAATAAATAATCGTAGTTAAACAAATAGTTTTAAAACTTTTCAAGTCGATTTTCTCCACTAATTCCAAATAACTCGAGGTAACTATCGAGAGTATTAAAATAGTAATTTTATAAAACTTTACGAAAGTGACCTTTCCGGTCATTACACTAAGTCTAGCAAAGCTGAAACTAAAGGACTAAAATACTGAAAAAGAAACTCATAACTATTATCCTCGGAGAATGAGAGCTCACCACTGATTTCTACTTAACTGAAGATCGGCAACCGATCTAACCGTGATCTGGATGCTGAGAACCTACACCTACATCAAGAAAAGATGTAGTGTACGTATGCATCAGTACTTGCAAGGTACTGAGCATGTAGGATAGAGTAAAGCTGAAATGATACATAACTGAACAAACAAAAAAGCAAGTATAATATTTTGAACATGATATATTGAATACTGAGATAACTGAATGCACTGACCAATTTATAACATGATGAAACTGAATACTGGATATGCTGATAAATGGTTAATGCAATAGAACCTAACTAAACTATGGGAGCTACTAATAAACCGATAATAAAATCACATGAGCTAAATATGGAGTCCGATGTACACGGCCCATCGAGAGGACTCAATATACCTTGCAAGAGGTATAAAGGCATGCTAGCGTGATCACTAAAATTATGCCTACAAAGGAGACTTACAACCTACTTGACTAGTAGTTCTGAGACTATTTGGGTACGCTAAACCCCAATACAAGTCGGTATTATGCTACTCCCAATAAATTTAGCGGTTAACTGATTATGACTAAGTTTCTGTAAATACGGGATAGCTCAAACTTAACATGCAAACTGAGAATGCAACAATTAATCTGATAATGATACATTAATAACTGAGGCATGTATATCTGAAGTAACTGAAATATCTTACCCAACATGTGTAATTGAGGAACTAAAGAAATACACAGCTAGAGTTCTGAAATTCATGCAATAATATGATTATTAACATACTAATCTGATTTTCATAATTCTAATAGCCATAATTCTAACATTCAAGAAACCCTAAGTCTAGTCATGATATGGGAATCAAGAAACTGACTGAGTCTAATGGGTGAAAAGGAACCCGCTAGTGAATCTCACGTACCTGGTGATGAACTCCACAAAGAAATCTTTAGTTTTTTGGGCTGGAACTGATGGAACCTTGTTGGGCTCTTGAACTAGGGTTTTTGACCTTTTTCTCCTCTCTTGCTTCTAATTTTCTAAATTTTGATTAATGATTTGACTGAGGTAAGTTTAAGTTATGTTTCTAGGCTTAAACTGACTAAAAACTCATGATTTAGGGTTTAAACGATGTATCTTAGGGTTTAAACGAAATAGAAAAAGACCGAAAGACCCCTGAATTAGTTTTTGTCAGAGCAATCGACGAATTGGACTGACGGGTCGTCATTCAATCGACGGTCCATCGTTTGAGTCTTCTCGACAGGCCTTCACTGAAATGGGCATGACCTTTTACTCGGAGGTTAGATTTTAGCAAACTCAACGGCGTTGGAAAGAGGATTCAATTTTTATCATATCATAGGTCATAGGACACCTAATTCCTTTTGTGCAATGATTTATGATCATTTGAAGTTGACCCAATCAACAATTCATCCCTAAGTAACTGCTAACCATCACCTACGGTCAGACCTACAAACAATAGAGTGAACGACGGTCCGTGCTGGTCGTCAGTAGTTCATGTCAGAGGCTGGGTAACAGGAGTCTCAATCCACAGAGACAGACCACAAACCGTGGTTTGACTAACTGACTGTGGATCGAGACTTAGTTGATTTTCTGAACTGAGTTTTGGAGGGGCTACAGTGTTGAACCACGAACCCACAGTATGGGTCGTAGATCAGACTACGGTCCGTAGATGATGACCGTAGATTGCACTTGTAATTTCTGAAAAGCTGATTTCTGGTTTATTTTGGATACGGGGTGTTACATTATCTTCCCCTTGGAAACATTCGTCCTCGAATGATGGCTAAATTATATGAAATAGAGGGAAAGAGTTGCAATCCCTACCACTAAATAATGAGAAGTGAGTTTCTGACTGAATTGAATTCCAAGAACATGTAATTACGCTGAAAATGCAAGTACAAACTGAGGGAACATGATTGTAAGGCTGAATTCACGCTTGAATGACTGAAAAACTAAAGAGGGACTATTACCTCAAGATGGAGTGGAATCGGAAGGAAAGAGGTGAGGATACTTGGCTTTCATGGCTGCTTCTGCTTCCCAAGTAGCTCCCTCTACAGACTAACTCCTCCATAAAACCTTGACTGAAGCGACTTCTTTTTTCCTCAACCTTCTAACCTGATGATCAATAATCTCAACTGGTACATCCTCATCAGAAAGTCTATATTTCACAGCCAAACTCTTCAATGGCACCATATAAGCTGGATCGCCAACACACTTCTTCAAAAGTGAGATATGGGAGACCGAATGCACTGCTGCTAATTCTGTTCGTAACTCTGACTCATATGCCACATTGTCAACCCTTTTCAAGATCTTGTAAGGTCCTACACATATAGGAATGAGCTTCCCTTTCTTGCGAAATCTCACCACCCCCTTCATACGTGACACTTTAAGGATAAGCCAATCAGGAAGTTGGAACTCTAGTTTCCTTTTCTTTACATCTGCATAAAATTTCTAATGACTTTCCACTATCTTATGTCTATATCTAATGAGTTGCACTTTATTCAAAGCATAAAGGAATGAATCTGGTCCTATCAAATCTGTTTCACCTGCTTCAAACCAACCAACAAGAGATCTACATCTATGCCCATACAGTGCCTCATAAGGGGCCATGTGAATGCTTTAATGGTAGCTATTATTGTAGGCGAACTCAATAAGAGGAAGGTGATCATCCCAACTACCCTTGAAATCGATCACACAAGCACTCAACATATCCTCTAGGGTCTGAATGGTACGCTCTGCATGTTCATCCGTCTGCGATGAAATGTTGTGCTAAGGTTAACATGAATACTAAGACCCTTCTGAAATGACTTCCACAAATGAGAGGTAAACTGAGGACCTCTATTTGATATTATAGACAAAGGAACACCATACAACCTGACTATCTCATTAATGTAAAGCTTGACATAGTCCTCCGCCGAATGTGTAGTCTTGACTGCCAAAAAGCGAGAAGACTTAGTCATCACATCAACTATCACCCTAATGGAGTCATGTTGTCTGCGAGTACAAGGTAATTATGTGATGAAATCTATATTGATAACTTCCCATTTCCAAGTAGGAATGTCAATATCTTGGGCCATACCCCCTAGTTTTTTATGTTCTACCTTTAAATGCTGGCAGTTGGGGCACTTATCCACAAAACCTGCTATATCCCTCTTCATGCCATTCCACCAATAAACTTCCCGCAAATCGCGGTACATCTTAGTGGCACCTGGATGTATAGAATATCTGAAATTATGGGCTTCTGCAAGAATATGTCGTCTCAACTCACCCACATCAGGAACACACAATTTACCTTGGTAGCGAAGTACACCATCTCCCTCTTGGAAAAAGATTTTCACTCTCTGATTGTGGACTGCACCCTTTAGTTCAATCAAGATAGGATCACTGTCTTGCTTTTTTATTAACCTCCACTACCAAAATACATTCTTCCCCATTCTGAACTGTTACACATTGTGTGATATGCTCATAAGGCGAACTCCCAAGTGAGCAAGCCTGTGAACACCCTTCACTAGTTCCTTCCTTTCTTCCTCATTATGGGCTACACTACCCATAGATATTCTGCTTCTACATTCACCTTACCAGGATGGTAATGCACACTCATATCATAATCCTTAACAAACTCAAGCCATCTCCTCTGGCGAAGATTCAACTCTTTCTGGGTGAACACATATTGAAGGCTCTTATGGTCAGTGAACACATCCACATGAACACCATATAAGTAGTTTCTCCTGATCTTGAGTGCAAACACAACTGCTTCAAGCTCGAGGTCATGAGTTAGATAGTTCTTCTCATGCACCTTAAGTTGTCTAGAAGCATAATTATAACCTTATATCGTTGCATCAACACATAACCTAGGCCAACTCTGGATGCAACACAATAGACCATATAACTCTCTGGTAGAGTCAAGACAGACGTTGTAGTCAATCTAGTTTTCAATTCTGTAAAGTTTTTCTCACAATCATCTGACTATTGAAACTTGACCATCTTTTGAGTCAACCTAGTAAATGGTGAGGCTATGGATGAAAATCATTCCACGAACCTTCTGTAATAACTCTCTAGACCTTAAAACCTCTAATATTTCTAGTAGAGGTAGGTCTAGGCCATTGTTTCACTGCTTCTATCTTCTGCGAATCAACTCGGATCCCCTCGCTATATACAAAGTGACTTAGGAAAAACAACGAATTGCAACCAGAACTCACATTTTCTATACTTAGCGAATAACTGGCGATCTTTGAGTGTGTGCAGAACAAATCTCAAATGACTCGCATGTTCTTCCTCATTCCTTGAGTAAATGATGATATCATCAATAAAGGTGATAACGAATAAGTCCAAGTACTGTTTGAACACTTTGTTCATCAAATCCATGAAATCTTAAAAAACATTAGTTACTAAAAATTACATAACTACAAATTCTTAATGACCATACCGAGTTCTGAAAACTGTTTTCCGAATGTCACTATCTCTGACTCTGAGTTGATGATAACCCGATCTGAGGTCTATCTTTGAGAAACGACTAGCACCATGTAGTTGGTCAAACAAGTTATCAATCCTAGGGATGGGATACTTATTCTTGATTGTGATCTTGTTCAACTGTCTGTAGTCAATGTACATTCTGGTAGAACCATCTTTCTTCTTTACGAACAACACTGGTGCACCCCATGGCAAAATACTAGGTCTGATGAAACCCTTATCTTTCAACGGATCTTTCAATTCCTTAAGATCTAGTGGAGCCATTATGTAAGGAGGAATAGAAATAGGTTGGGTATCTGGAAAGAGATCAATTCAAAAGTCGATTTCCCTTTCGGGAGGAACTCCGAAAAGATAATTTGGAAACTCACTGACTAGTGGTACTGACTCAAGAGTTGGGGTTTCAGACTTAGAATCCTTAACCCGAACTAGATGATAGAGATAACCTTAGAGATCATCTTTTTGGCCTTAAGATAAGAAATGAATCGACCCATAGACGCTAAGCTACTACCGTTCCACTCTAAGATTGATTCATTTGGAAACTGAAAACAAACAATCCTAGTCTTACAATCGACTAAGGCATAATAGGAATGTAACCAAGCCATGCCTAGAGCGATATCGAAGTCTCCCATTTCTAACTCTACAAGATCTACTCAGGTGACTTTTTGAGAGACTGTGACAGGGCATTTTTTGTATACCCGTCTAGCTATAACTGGGTCACCAACTGGAGTAGAGACTGAGAAATATTCTGAGAGAGTTTTTGTACCAACAATGAATTGGAATGTTATGTAAGGAGTTACAAATAGAGAGTAGCCCCTGGATCTAACAATGCATAAACATCCAGGTCAAAGACTCGTAATGCATCAGTGACTACATCAAGAAAACCTTCCTGATCCTAGCGAGCTTGAAGAGCATACAACCTGTTCTGGCGCTAACCGCCACCTGTACGAGATGAGTTACCCTGCTGAGTCGGGTGACTTGCTGGTGCTGCTGAAGTTGTAGACTAAGCTTTACAATTACTACCTCCTTGACCTTGTCTAGAAGGACAATCCCTCAACCCGTTACCAGACAGACCGTACCCAAAGCATCTATTCTTTCCTGCGATTCACTCGCTTGGATAGTTCTTACTACACTTAGGGAAAGTGAGGTAAGTCTTAGTACCTGAAACACTTTCCTGAGACTTAGAGCTTGGTGCCCTAACCTTCTGATCATGCCTGTTCTTGGAGGATGGAACACTAGCTATTGAAGAGGCTGGGGTTGAAAACTTTTGTTGACTATGCCTGATCTGGGACTGGAGGAGCTGTGTTTGCATTCTTGGCATTCGTGTTCCTAGCGTTAAATCTATGAGGGAAATGATCTAAAATGTAGAACGTCAAGTTAGAATGAAATTAGAACATACCTTACGCACGATAAGAGTAACAAGAAAGTGATTTTTTTCTTAAAACACTTCATAGTCTTCCTCTCATTAGATGTGGTGCACTTCACACCCATGAAAAGGACTACTTAGTGCAGCTTTTCATACATCCTAGGACACTTAAACCTAGTGCTCTGATACCAAGTTTGTCACCCCGAGCTACCCTCGAGACGCGGACAAGGGACTTAGGACCACAAGTGATCCTAAGCTAACCTTATTGGCATGATGATGAGCATACTAAAGATAATAAATTGGTGTGGAAGATAAATCATAAATAAAATAAAGGGGAATACCCATATACTAGAACTGAGATATATGAAAACTGATGATTTTAATACAAAGAAGATATCAACTCAATACCAAGTTGAAACTAACTATGTCTGGAAATAGCCTCTAACTGACTAGAAATGTTGGGACAGACCCCAACTAAGTCTAGTAAAACTGAAACTAAAGGAATAAAATACTGAAAAGAAACTCATGACTATTGTCCTCAGAGAATTAGGACTCACCACTGATTTCTATTGAACTAGAGATCGGGAACCAATCTAAGCGTGATCTGGATACTGAGAATCTAAACCTACATCACGAGAAGATGTAGCACACATATGTTTCAGTACTTGAAAGGTACTGAGCATGTAGGATACATTGATGGTCAATGCAATAGAATCTAAACACTGGATATACTGATAAATGGTCAATGCAATAGAATCTAAACACTGGATATACTGATAAATGGTCAATGCAATAGAATCTAACTAAACTATAGGAGCTACTAATAACCGATATGAAAACCATATGAATCAATCTAAGCGTGACCTAGATACTGAGAACCTAAACCTGCCAGAGGTATAAAGGCATGCTGGCGTGATCACTAAATTGATGTCTATAGAGAGGACTTACAACCTACTTGACTAGTAGTTTTGGAACAATTTGGGTATGCTAAAACCTAGTCCAACTCGGTATTGTGCTACTACCAATGAATTTAGTGGTTAACTAATTATGAATAAGTTTCTGTAAATACTGGTAGCTCAAATCGAACATGCAAATTGAGAATGCAACAATTAATCTGATAATGATGCATTAATAACTGAGGCATGTATATCTGAAGTAACTGAAATATCTGACCTAGCATGTGTAATTCAAGAACTAAAGAAATACATAGCTAGAGTGCTGAAATTCATGCAATAAAATGATTATTAAGATACTAATATGATTTGGATCATTCTAATAGCTAAGAATCCAATAATTCAAAAATTCAATAAACCCTAAGTCTAGTCATGATATGGGAAAAAACTAACTGAAAACTAGGGATCTAATGGGTGAAAAGGAACTCACTAGTGAAATCTCACATACCTCGTAATGAATTCCACAAATAAATATTTAGATTTTGGGGTTGGAACTAATGGAACCTTATTACATTCTTGAACAAGGGTTCTTGACCTTTTTTCCACTCTTGCTTCTGATTTTCTAAGTTTTTTTATTAATGATTTGACTTAAGTAAGTTTTAATTATGTTTCTAGGCTTAAACTGACTAAAATCTCATGATTTAGGGTTTAAATGGCGTATCTTAGGGCTTAAACAAAATAGGAAAAGACCAAAAGACCCCTAACTTATTTGTTGTCGGAGCAATCGACGGATTGGACTGACCGGCTGAGTCCAATCGACGGTTTTTCATTTGGGTCTATTGTTTGAGTCTTCTCGACAGGCCTTCACTAAAAAGGGTATAACTTTTTACTCGGAGATTGGATTTTAGCAAACTTGGCGGCGTTGGAAAGAGGATTCAATTAGCTATCATATCATAGGTCATAGGACACCTAATTCCTCTTGTGTTCATTTGAAGTTAACCCTATCAGCAATTTCCCCCTAACTAATTGCTACCCATTACCTACGGTCAGACCTACAGACCGTACATCGAACGATGATCCGTGCTGGTCATCCATAGTTCATGTCAGAGGTTGGGTAAGAGATGTATCAATCCACAAACACAGATCACAGACTTTGGTCTGACTTACGAACCTAGGTCTGTCTGTGGGTAGAGACTTAGTCAATTTTTTGACGTGAGTTTTGGGAGGGGATACAATGGTGAACCATGGACCTATAGTACGGGTCGTAGATCAGACTACGATCCGTAGATGGTGACCGTGGATTGCACCTATAATTTTGGAAAAGTTGATTTCTGGTCTGTTTTGGATACGAGGTGTTACAATCATCAGTGCCTTTCATCCACAATCACGTCCATCCTTATCTCAACTACAATAACAACCAGTAGCGGACCCAGAAATTTTACCAAGCAATATTGAATGTTGCAGGTGGGAATCAAACCCTGGATATATCAATCAAATTGTACCCACTTCACCGCTAGGCTATGTGTTTCTATTGATTTAAGTGGTGTCATATTAATTATATATAGGTTCTGTTTCAAAAATAAGATTGAATATATATATATATATATATATGTATGTATGTATGTATATATATATATGTATGTATATATATATATATAAATATAATATTTTTTCGACGAAGTGGGTTCATATGCAACCAAGTAGGTCCTGTTCACAACTACTGCTAATCCCCAAAATTAATCATTATCAACATTAGCCATCAATTACAATCATTATCATAACCCATTACTACATCCTACTAACCACCGTTAATAATTACTATCAGTAGTAAAAATTATATACCGCTAACAATCATCATCATTCACCACCTATTTATTGACCACTAATTATAAGTCATTACCATCAACAATTACGATTAATCATTGTTATTTTCAATCATTATATCATAAAATACTATCCATAGATATATTTATATAATTTCAAGGATCGAATAATAGGATAAATGATGATTGTTACAATAATAAATAACACAAAATAGTGAATTGGTTCTTAATTTACATTTCTTATTTTTTATTTGGTGAACAAGGTTAGGGAAATGCAAAAAGTAATTGGGAATGCAGAAGAGTTTGGGAGGAGTTAGGAAGGATTTTTTATTTATTTATGAAATTTTGTTTTTATAATTTATGATATTTAATATGTGAGTATTCAAGATTGGTAAGTAAAAATTGTATTTCTTAATAACTGAGCTTGATAAAAAAAAAAACAGATAATAATAAGGGCAAAAGACAAAAATCACATACTCTTAAGACAAAATTATTATTTGTTCCTTATAAGTTTATAATTATATAAATCCCTCAAACTGATACAATATTATAAGCGCTGATACATTAATCTGATGCGCGAGATACATTAATCGTTAAGTAAGATACATTACATTTTATACATAATACAGTAATCTGATGTACATTTTATACATGATACATTAATTTGATGCACGAGATACATTAATCTGATGCGCAAATACATTAATCTGATGCGTGAAAATGAGAGATTTTAGGAATTCATAAAACTAATAGGGGATAATGCTAATAAGAGAATTTAAAGGTGTGAAATCTGTTATTTTTCCTAATAATATTACTTTCAAGTTGTTAAAGGGATTATAACACTCGAGCAAAATGCAAGTTTAGTTTTATGAAATACATACTAACTTAGGATGGACTCTATACATTTATTAATGATATTTTTATGATAAAATTACGTGGTTAAGTAAATTTATACTAAATTACTCATCATAGTTATAATTTTCTATAAATTACCACTCGCAACTAACATTATACATTTATTATGTGGGTTGACTTCGAATTTGTATAATTAGTCATGTTTGTATATGTAATTCACCAGAATATACAAATACATATGTATAATATATAATTATCTAACCAATATACATATACAATTCACCAGTCTCCCACTCTCTGTCCTCTCCCACTCGACTCTCTCCTCCCTCTCCCAATCTCGCTCACCTCTCTCCTTCCTCTTCCGAGCTCTTTCGTCTCTCCCCTCCATCTCTCAATCTCTCTTGCCAATTGTCATATATACAAATACATATGTATGATATACAATTATCTAACCTATATTCATATAATTCGCCTGTGTCCCACTCTTTTTCCCCTCTCTCGCCTTTCTCCTCTCTTTCCCAGTCTCGCTCGCCTCTCTCCTCCCTATAACATGTAGCTACGAATTGTAATCATCAAACTATAGTTATAGAGAGTAATTAGGCTATTTTTAAGTGACTATATGTGAAAGTTTCCTTAGCTTTTATGTGTTTGTTTGATAAGCAATTTAATCAATATAAAATTGATGTATATAACAAGGAATAATTATACTATTCAATTTTCAAAGAGAAGCAAAAATTTACCACACATTAAAACTTATTTACATATTCATCTGAAAGTATTTATTTTATTTTTGTATTGGCTTTTATAAAATAAATAAAAGAAACAAATTATGTAAGTGTGGTTGTGCTATAAACTAGAAATTAAGGTGTAATTAAACATGATTAGCGATGGCAAACCCCCACCCCATCCCCGATCTCTGCATAATTTTTAAATATTTACTTTTTTCATTAAGTTGTATTAGTTTAATAAACAACGTCTTAAAAATTTATATTTTAGGGGTCAATTGGAAAAACATGTAAGAAGTTGTACTATTTTTACGGAGCCATTTTTGTTTACTATCTTGATTATTTTAGTAGTTTTAATGAAATTTATCTTAATAAATAATGCTCTATCACTATCCGTTGTTACAACATGTAAAATTTTAAAATTAAGTTTGAACCAGCTTAAAATCAATATACCCCTAAACCGTCCGTCCCACATTAATTTTTAAAAATCCACTTTAACCCACCCCACATCCCTCCAGCTTGCACAATCTTAACGCCACCCCGACCCATATAACCTTAAACCCACCCCGCTCTGCATCCGCCCCCGCACATGGCCATCCCAACACATGATTTCCAGACATGCCCTTGTTGTGAATTACTACTTATTGACAAGCTATGACGGCTTAGTCTCAGAGTTTTCACAAAATGGTAATCGCATATTTGATATATTTGGTGATGGGCAAGTCTAATTCTGGGGCCGGAGCCGTATTCAGAATTTCGAGATGATGAGTTTACTATTACGAAAGGAGGATCTACGATATAAATTCGATCAATTTAACATTTAGGTTCTTATCACTGAAAATCATTAGAATTTTAAAATTATAGGTCCAAAATTATTTTTTATCTATCAAAACCACTTAGAGAGGTGTTATCCAATTTTAGAAAGGAAAATAAAACAAGATAATTAAAAGATTCAAATTTCTAGCCTAACTTAGATAGGTCCATACGACCCTGTCTGGGGCAACCGAGGATATTAAACAATAGTCCTTTTTTCTCTTTAATGACGCTAGTATAAGAGATTAGCTTCCAGACACCTAGACTACTACAAATACTGGTTGTTCTTTGAAGGCATAATACATATATATGCTCTTTAACTTGATTTCAAATCACATTTACGCCCTTCAACTTTGGGTGTGCACAAGTGGACACTTAAACTTGTATAAAATTGAACAAATAGACACACATGCCATGCATGACATCCTGCATGTCGTTTTTTGTCCTACGTGGTGTCCTACGTATATTGTGTCACAGGGGACTCATGTGTCTACTTATTCAATTTTATACAAGCTTAAGTGCCCACTTGTGTATATCCAAAGTTGAAGCGCATAAACGTGAAATGAGACCAAGTTAAGGGGTATATTTATGCATTATGCCTATTCTTGAAAGATATATTTCAATATTTTTCCTTCTAAAAATGTCAAACTCAGCACCTCAATCGATCTGCATATTCTCAAGTGATGCCATTTGTGGTTTCATTTTGTATTATATTGAAAAGGACTCCCACGTTCTCCAGGTATGATTCTCAATCTTCTTTCCCCATTTTCTTAATTATAAAATTTGGACAACTGATAGTTACTCATAATACTTAATCCTTTTCTCAATCATTGCTATATATACTCTAGTCATTCTCACACTTACCTAATTATTAATGTTTATATTCCGTCGATTTGGTCCCTATCTGGTTGAACTAAGTCTATCTTAGTTGTAATTTGCCCCATTTTAGACATAATCTATTTATATTTAAAACAATTAGGGGCATATTCTGTTTATTGGTTGCTAAGTCATAGAATATTGATGTACCTACCAAAGTCAATCCCTTCTGTTATTGCTATATATTGCTATAATTACGCGCTTCTATCTCTCACTATTTCCAACGTTGAGTTTGTCTATTATAAAGAAAGAAGCAGATAAGAGAATGGAGCATGTGGTATCAATGTCTGAAGGAGATTGGAGTTCTTTTAGTGGAATGTGTTTTACTGAGGAGGCGGATTTCATGGCACAGTTACTTGGTAACTGTTCGTTTCCAAATGAGTTACCAAGTAATTCTGGTTATTGGAATATTGGTCATGAATCAAATATTGGATCTTCAGGAGGAAGAGAACATAGTAGTTTCTTCTTTCCTCCCCCGAGTCATGAGAGTCACTACTCAATTAATTCTCGGCCTATGTTGATGAGAAATGATAGTTCAATAACAACAGAACGTGGTGTGATGGATAATGATAATCCAATTGAAGCAGATGAGTACTTCGTTAACAACATGGAGTTTGATGAGAACACGGCTGAACCTCTTCTTGATGGAAACAGCTTGCAGCTAGGAAGAATAGATAAAATAGATCATAGCCCAACAGAGAGTTCTAAGAAAAGAGCGCGGTTACATTGTCATGTGAGTGTTATTCATCATAGTCCAATTTAGTAGTACTAGTTGCTGTTGTTAATCTGATTTAATGATCTCTCGTAATTCTGTGATGTAGGTACCAAAGAACAAGAGAAGTACAAAACTGCAAACAGAAGTTAAGACTGTCGAGATGGATATGAAAAGCAAGACTGTGCTTCAGAGGCAAAACTCTATGGTCAGTTGCTGTTCAGAAGATGAATCTAATGTTTCTCTCGAGTTGAGACGGAAATCCAGAGCAAGCAGGGGTTCAGCAACTGACCCCCAGAGCTTGTATGCCAGGGTATATATGTAACTAACTGCATGCCTATTACATTTTGTTCATCTGCTACTATATATGTAAAGGATTTTCTTCTTTCTCTAACAGAAAAGAAGAGAGCGAATTAACGAGAGATTGAAGACCTTACAGAGTCTCATACCTAATGGAACCAAGGTAATTAGTTAAGTCAGAGTAACTGCATTAGTCATTGATCAATCGTCTGCTGAGAGAATGTGAACCTAAAATGGCAAAATATTTTATGACAGGTGGATATTAGCACCATGCTTGAAGAGGCAGTTCAGTATGTTAAGTTTTTGCAACTCCAAATCAAGGTAAGATTTATTATCTTCCCTTCACAAAGTATTGCAATGCATTAAGGATTTAACAACACGAAGACGATATACATACACAATCATATTCATGCGGAGAGAACAATCTATGAGCTCAGACTCCCCAAAAATGTTTCTATTATTAATCTTCCAAAAATGCACTACTTCTGAAGGATCTGACACAAACTAAACAACATTTTAAAAGAGTTGAACAGTGTAGGTTGAAAAATCGCATCATATTGTGTGGACAGGAGTGGTATTAATAAAAACATTGTTGAGGGGGTGGGAGGAAACCAATGAATAAAATAGCTACTATATACTATATTATTTTATTTGCATATTTTAACATGCTATAGAAGGTCATTTACTTTTTTTCTTCTGTTACCAATGAGATAGTCACACACTTTAGAACTCTTTATTAATGTTAATATTTTATTGTCGTTAAAAATTATTTTTGTTATAGTGAGGCAAAGGTCCTGGGAAGGAATTTTATGTGCTTGTCCCATGAAAATATATATATATATGACTTGCACATAAGAAGCGTGTTTAAAATATAATTAACTAATAAAAAGGTACTCTGATACTTTGAAATGAAGAGTTGGATGTTAATGTGGTGTGTTTTGTGCATGCAGCTGTTGAGCTCTGATGATCTATGGATGTATGCTCCCATTGCCTACAATGGAATGGACCTTGGGCTTGATCTGAGGATTGGCAATCCAAAATGATAATGGTTGCTCAAAACCTACACATGGATGCATTCGATTTCTCTATTACTTTCTCTATCTCATTTATGTGACATTATTAATATATCACATTTCTATAATTAGAAATAACTTAACTTTAAAATTTTACTTACTTCAATGACTTATAGCCACACAATGGCTAAAGAGTGTTTTAGATCACAAATTTCAAAAGTCTTTATTTTTTATTTATTTTTAAAGTTTGTGTTTAGTCAAAATTAAAATGTCCTGTAAATTGACACCAAGAAATATAGATAATATTGTAATCTTATAATTGTGTTAAATTAAACTTAATGACTAGCCATTATCTAATCCACAACAACTAATCATTCTTCTGATCAAACATATATTCAAATTGAAGTTTCCTTTCTGCCTTCCATCTCAACTTGATGAAGGGTTTTATATTATGTTGACTCAGAAATATTATGGAAGTTTGCAAGAAAGTACTGTAATATATAATTGAGTTATAATGTGTTATCTTTTCAATTATAAGCTGATTGGTTGTATATTGTTTGTGAAGAGTATTGTTTTAATTTGTGATCCATTGATTCTCATCAACAACCCAACACGTTGCATTGAATTAGGTCTTTAAATCGGTCTAAATTACAGTAGGTGATGGATATCGATTGAATTAAGGGTTGGTTACGTTTGATATAAATTTTAATAACGTAGAAATTAGTAATACATGAATTAGTAATGCATGATTTATTTTCTATTAGTGTTTGGTTCATTGCTTCTTATCTAATTTTGTGTTTGGATTAAAACTTTACAAAATTTCTTCAATTATACCCTTAAATTGTCATGCCATTTTCTATTTTATGTAATTGGGTCAAGTAGATAACGACTAAACAATATATATATTTTTTTTGGCCTTCTAACTTTAGGAGAAGAACAATTTTATCGTCATGTTTGTTATTTTTTCACTTGATTTATTTGAGAGTAAATAATTGTCATCTTAATAAATCGAAAAGAACGTAAACAATAATAAAATCGAATAAATCATCTATGTTTACATATACAAATTGCAAGTTGTAGTTTTAATATGAATGCAATTTTATAAATCGTTTAAAATATAAAAATTAGAAAACCACATATTATATATCAACAAATAATAAGTTCAATTAAGATCATAAACGCCATGTGGTCATATATTTGCCGTTTTTAATTAGTAAATATTAAATAATTCACATTTCAAATATTGTATTGATTTGTATTTTGAATTTATTTAGCAACAAATAACTCCCGCTAAATAATAAAATTTATAAGCTAATTTATTTAAATAAATTTACTACTATAAATATAAAACATAAAATAAAGATAATAAACAAAATGATTAAAATTATTTGAGGGATATTTTTATCTTTACATAGATTAATCCCATAGTATTAAATCCTACTCCCTCCGTCCCCGTTTATATGAGTTAGTTATTGGTAGGAAGTTCAAGAAAGATCATTTTTAAAAAAAAAAATTTGTGGTCCAAAATGATTCATAGATATTCGTGTGGCTAAAAATCATTTCACTAA
The DNA here is from genome assembly GCF_001406875.1 of Solanum pennellii. Taxonomy (NCBI): domain Eukaryota; kingdom Viridiplantae; phylum Streptophyta; class Magnoliopsida; order Solanales; family Solanaceae; genus Solanum; species Solanum pennellii. The sequence goes on along the minus strand of NC_028646.1, from coordinate 57,512,408 downwards.
AGGTAAACTAGATATTTTAAAATTAATTTGTTATTAAATATAAAAATGTGTCATTTTTGGAAAAATATTAAAAATGAGAGTAAGTCATATAAAGTGGGACAATAAAAATATGTATTTACTAATACCACCAAATGGTAGATAGTAATTAATTATACATCTAATAATATCATATATGATGTATAAATAATACCTAGATTAATTAAATATAAACCCAAAATTCTAGCAAACACTCTATCCTAACTAATATGATACATAATACATGAACCACTGTTTCCTACAAAATGACACCTAAGGGTAAAAATGTCATATATAAACTAATAAAGTTTTTGAGTTTTACACCTGAATTATTAAGAGTATGAGTTTCATACTTGAACTATCACTCAATTAATTGTAATTAGTGAAATGTATCTCAACAAATTTCTGATGATGCCTGTATACTCTCTTTTTTGTTTTAAATTTTTTCCATGAGGCATTCCATTTGAAAGGTCAATTCCCGTGTAACAAATCTAAATAAATCAATATTAAGTTAAAACTGAAGGTTAAAAGTCAAAAATACTTCTGTATAAATTGATTCGCTCCAACTGTGATACTCACTATGTTAGGCATGATCTCGATATCTCTAACTTGAGAGTTGAGAGGAGAGAGTTAAAGGATATATAAATGTAATGACTCATAAGGTCATTTTTGAAAATTTTAATTTTTCGTTTAACTTGAGTTAATTAATTGATGAATAATTATAAATAATTAACTTAATTAATAGTTAATGAATTAAAAGATAATTTATTTAATACCTTATACTGTTTGATCTATATTTAATAAAAAAATAAGTTACTAGTTTTTGTCACATTTATATCATAATTGTTTTAATTAAAAGAAAAAGAGGAAACGGATGACGGCTATTCCATCACTAGAAGAATTGATCTGTGAGTGCAGGTGATAATTTATGGATAAGCAATCATCAATTCTTGTATATTTTATTATATAAATATGTATAGTTGAACAGAAAGAAGAAAAGAGAAGCATTGGAAGTGGAATTATTGGTTTGTTATTATTAATATTATATTATTGTTTATAGATAATAAAGTGAAACAAACTACAATAATTCAATTTAAAATTGGAAGTTTCTGTATTGTTACTGTATCAGCTTAAGGAGTGGAGGAACATTATATTTAATGTCCCTTATTGGATACTTGGCATTGACCTATAAATTATTTTATTTGAAACTAAATATGATATAGTATAGACTTCAACTGGATCGTGTTTGTAGTGCACTTTATTGGTATCGTAAATTAGTAGGTTGATTTTTATCTATTTAATTATCATATTAAGATCTAAATTTGATATACTAAGATGCGTGATTAAATATCAGGAGTATTATATCATATGAAAGCTATTAGGATTATTAGTATTTGAAGAAATTATGACTTAACCCTAAGCTTGAATTTGAGAAATATGAAGTTTGAATATTAATTGGCATCAATATTAAGAGCTTGATTATAGAGTGGGGTGTTGTTAATTTCGAAATCTCATTGTGATCATCTATTTGAATAAACTGTATTGGTTTAGAAGTCAACCAAAAGAGGAAGACTCAAATTCTGGAGTCATTGTTTGACTAATTGAGGCAAGTAGATTTCTAAACTCTTGTTAAGTGTATGAAATGCGTGTATTTTCTTGTGGTTTATGTTTGGGAGTAATCAGATTTGGTGATGGGTTGACTGTCTACATCGATTAATTCTAATGATGAAAAAGGGGGTAACAAAAGGCAACATGATTAATTGTTTATGTGTGATATGTTGAGAAAGGTTTGAAAGCTTGTTGAATCATTGTTGAGGTGATATCGTGTCTGTGTTGTGTTGAATTGTGCAATGTCATGAAAATAGTCATCTCCTCATTATTTGTGTGAACATGTCATTTTGCATTATTATGAGACATGGTTGTTAAAAGTGTTATGTGCATTTACAAAGAATCACAACTTAAAGAGGATGTACCATTTTGAGGGACATATCACGCGCCGCGATGGATATTATATTTCGAGGGACGTATCGCGCTCCGCGATGGTTATTATTATCGAGGGTCGTGTCGTACGCCTCGACAGATGCATGGACAGATATGTCCTCCCACGGGTCCCGGACTGAGTTACAGCGAGTGTGTATCACTAGTTCAGACATGCATCATTATACTTGACATTGCATTACACATACTTATCATTAGTGAACTTAATTTTGTATCTTGTTTATCTTGTGATTGCCTTTTTACGGAACTTGTGATTGATGAATACTGATCTTGTTATTGAGGATATGAAGTGTTGTTGCTGAGGAGAAGTAATTTGTGAAAGTGTTGTTATTTGGGATATGTGATTTGCCAAAGTATTGTTGTTGAGGATATGTAATTTGTCTAAGTGTAGTTGTTAAGCTACGTGCTATGTAAAATGTAAGATGTTAGGTTGAACTGATTTTTATGCAGGTTATAGTTGTGGAGGTTCGGTTGGGATGGTAGGAGTACCCATTTTTAATCCCCTTAGCTTGTGTATAGGGATTTACTTGCTGAGTACCGTGTGATTTGGTACTCACCCCTTGCTTCTACAAATTTTTGTAGGTTATGAGCCTGGAATTTTATGGTACTTGTCATTCGCTTCTAATCCGAGGCTTCTTGGAGATTTGTGAGGTAGTTGTTTGTCGTCTCAACAGACCTTCTTACTCCTGTTAATGATCTTGTTGTATTCTAGATATAAGGTCATTTGAGACTTGTAATTTCTTTGAATCAATTGTAATACAATAGAGGCTTGTACGCGTGACAACCAGGTTTTGGAGGTATAATTTAAGTTGATAGTAAATTTTTTACATTTTATTGTAATAGTTGAGTTTTAGGCTGACTTGTCTTGGTGGCATAAGACAAGTGTCATCACGTCTAATTTTGGGTTATGACAAAAAATAATTAATTTAATAATAAACTTGTAATATATATACTAGATGAAGATTTTATGGGCAAACACTTTGTGACAAATATTTTGTCTAGTCAACACTAAGTGTGTTTTACTAACCATGGGTGTAGGGGTGGCTCTATTGTGTAAAAAATAAGTCATATATCTTAGGCCCCCAGCTTTTTTTGTTTGTTTTTTTTTTTGGGGGGGGGGGGGGGAGGGGGG
>NC_028646.1:57506377-57508993 GCF_001406875.1 Solanum pennellii | reverse complement strand
GGGGGGGGGGGGTGGGAGGGGGGAGGCTCAAATTTTTACCAAGAACTGATCCAAATCGCCACCCCAAAGCTTTCAAAACTCAAAATGGTGAAATGGGGTTCAAACCCCATAATTTGCAAGTCAAAAAATCCTTAGATGTCACTTAAGTGAACCAGGTTCCGTTTAAGAGAAACCCAAAAAAGTTGCAATACTCACTTTCGCTAACCAGATTTCACTTAAGCGGCCATCGTTAAAGTGAACCCCGCACAAAAGGCCAGTCTCACTTTTGCGACGTGGTACTTCTTAAGCGACCATCGCTTAAGCGAACCAAGTTCCACTTGAGCGAAGATTGCAGCACCAGAAACACAGTCAATATAACAACATCGAAAGAACCCTCGGAATTCATTTGCAATCCTGTGCACACAAACTACATATGCAAATCAATTATATTAAAATTACAGACTCAATGGAATAATCAAAATACAAATATAAGGTCTCCTTGACCTGACATCCGTTAAAATTGCAAGAAACTAACTCAACACCTAAAAAGGTTTAAAAAAACAGCTCGGAACGTCCCAAAAATAAACTAAGACCTCACCTAGGTCTAAAATTATTCCTGAATCCAATGAAACCCTTCAAATTTTGATCCGAGCATATGAAACCTCAATGTTACCAAAGTCAACCCAAATGCTAAAATTCCACAATTTCACAACTAAGGACCTCAAATCCACAAAAAGACTCGGAATCAGAAATCGACAACTCTCACGTAATAGATTTCACATTTCGGGACTAATGGAATTGATGAAATTCCATCAAGACACTCGAAACTCTAAAAGACACCAAAAATTACTTTCTTAACAACTTAGCCTTTCAAGCTCAAAACTTACAAAAATTTAAAATTTTAACTCAAAGTTCAAGACTACTCTTCAGACTCAATCATAGAAAAATTATGATTAATATCGGGAGGGCAAAACAGTAATTTTCACAGAAAAATAAAAAATAACTGACTGAGTCATTAAAATATGTCTAATGGGCTTGTTATAGTGAGATGACCCTCTAGACTTATTCAGTATCATTTTTCTTAGTCTTATAGCTGACCCATGATGAGATTCTAGGACACTCTAGTTAGAGTTGTAGATATTTAGATGTATGTTTTTTAGAGATGTTATGATTTTGTGTAGTCATTTTGATGTAAGATTTCGAGATGACTTGGTTATATAAACAATTTATGATTTGAGATTCTAGAAAGGACTAGCAATTTTGACGTAAGATTTTGGGATATGTTAGGTTATATCAAGGCTTTCCCATGTAAGATTCCAAAAAGGACTAGCAATTCTGACGTAAGATTTTGGGATATTATCTTTAATAAACTATTTTGCCTTGTAGGCGTTTTTATTTAATTAAAAAAAAATCCCTTATTACACATGATCCAATCAGACCAGACCCAAAATAGATCCAATCAAATCTGGCCCAAAAAGAAAGCATTATAAGTACTAAAAAAATCTTTAAAAAGAAATTAAGAAACAAATAAAATTAGAGAAACCCTAGTTCTAACACTTGAATTTTGTTGCCGCTTTTCTCTCAATGTCTTCCACTAGTTGCATGTTCTTTAGCTTCGATCGAGGTAAGGACACTCTAGATCTTACTCTTTCTTCTTTGTTTTGCTTGTACTTGATATTGTGTCTCACAATTTCTTTTGTTTGTTTTTACTTGAGAAATTTTTCCTCCTTTGTTACCATCTGTTGTAATTGTTGAGCTCCGAGAGTTCTTCATTATCAGGTACACCTCTCTTTTTTCAATTCATGCCTTTCTTAGCTTGATTATGCTAAACCTACTTCTTGTGCTTCCATCCATGTGTTTTATTGCATCTCCTAATTTTTACAGAATCTTGAAACTATATCTCCATCTACCACTAGGTTGTTGTTAGGTTTCAATAAGTCTTTCCGATGTAAGATTCTAGAAAAGACTAGCTACTTTTATGTAAAATTCTGAGAGATGCTAGATTACCTGGGGTTATCCCAAGATCATATTCAGGGAAGATGTTGGTATTTACTATTGAATTGTGTCTTATAGTGTAGCATTTACTTATACCCGTCTTGCTTATGGTGTTCAAACATGTTATTTCTTGTATACTTATCGTTGTTAGGCCTTTGTATGTGCACTATGGTCTAAGGGGATCCAATTAGGTTTAGCTAACTTTACTGCTTTCATTAATTTCCATTGTAGCTTTACTTTGATGCATGTGTGATTCTTAAGACTTTACTATTGCCCTATTTGTGTTAATTATCGCTTGCTATTCTGTTGTAATTGCGAGCTCGATCGACCTATGATGCCTACTAAGTACCCGTTATTATAGTACTCATACTACACTGTACATCTTTTTTCCTCAATTTAAGCTCTAGTCGAGCCCCGTTGATTCTTGTGTTGTTCTACTTTGTATCCTGAAAATGAGCTTATTAGCATATTGGTTGACTCATCTCTTTCTATACATTTTGTACCACTCTTTATTAATTCCAGACATTTTTTATATTTCTTATGCATGTCTAGTATGTATTCAATCTTCTATAATAACTATGCGCTAGCATCTACCAAGTTTTGGGCTGAATCTATATATATATATATATATATATATATATA
>NC_028646.1:57491678-57505815 GCF_001406875.1 Solanum pennellii | reverse complement strand
ATATATATATATATATAATATCATTTCTATTATTTCTACCTTGTATAAATTTTTTATGATTTTATCTATTTCTTTCACTACTTGGGCCTGTTAGGACCGAAAATAAGCAGGTGTGATGCGGAAGCTTAAAAATCAACCCAGAAAGACCATGAGTAAGAAGACAAACGAGAAACACACCAAAAGACACAAATATTTAACGTGGTTCGGTCAATCGACCTACATTCACAAAGGAGATGAGCAATCCACTATAAATATGAGAGTACAAAATATAGAGAGAAATAACTCAACCAATTCACTCAGAATATAATGAGGTATACAAAATTCTCCCCCATAGCCGCAACTCTCAAAATCCTAGGACTACATTGTGAATGTTAATTAAGTTCAAAGGAACATACATATATTTATAGAGTCTAAAAACCTTTCCTACAAGAAAAGAACTACTCAAAATATTATAATCTTTTCCTAAAAGGAAAACCTATTTATGGTAAGAAATCGGGGCAAATAAACCCCGATAAATATCCCCTTTGGCTATAATTTCTGATAAAGTAAATTTGTCCACCTTCTTCACATAATCTTTAGGATCTTTGACCTCTTCTCCATTATCATCTCCATCAAATCTACGTCTCGACACAGAGAACCTCTTTGAAACCATTTTTCAAACAAAGATCTTCATTATTGTCAAAAAGGTTGCGGTTAGAACTACATTCGCTAAGATGAACACCCAAATCTAAAATGGTTTCTTCCTTGGACCATGACTATGATACCACTTGTTCGTACCAGAATAAGCAGGTGTAATGCGAAAGCTAGCAAAGCAAATCTTGAAAGACCATGAGTAAGAAGACAAATGAAAAACTCACCAAAAGACACAAAGATTTAGCGAGGTTCGGTTAATTGACCTACATCCACAAAGGAGATGAGTAATTACTATAACTATGAGAGTAAAAAATATAGAGAGAAACAACCTCAACCATTTCACTCGGAATACAAGGAGGTGCATGCACAAAATTCTCCTCCATAACTGCAACTCTCAAAACCTTAGGACTACATTATGAATGTTAATTCAGTTAGAAAGAACAAACTCATATTTATAGAGTCCTAAAACCCTCTCTACAATAAAAGGACTGGTAAAATATTAAAACTTTTTCCTAAAAGGAAAACCTATTTATGGTAAGAAATCAAGATAAACAAACACCAACAGATCTCCCATTTGGCCTGCATTTCTGACAAAGAAATTTGTGATCTTGTATATCTTCTGCATAATTTGTCTCATCAAATTTATGTCTTGACACAAAGAAACTATTCGAAACAATTCTCCAGCACAATTTTTCATTACTATCAAAAAGGGTGCGGCTAAAACTACACCCACCAAGATGAACACCCAATTTTTAACTTGGTTCCATCAACAAACCGTTTCACCTGCCTCTGATACCACTTTTTAGGGCAAAAAATAATCAGGTGTCATGCGAAAACTAGCAAAATAAATCTCGAAAGACAATGAGAAAGAAGACAAACGAGAAACACACCAAAAGACATAAAAATTTAACGTGATTTGGTCAATTGATCTATGTGCACAAAGGAGATAAGAAATCCACTATGAATATGAGAGTACCAAATATGGAAAGAAATAACCCCAACCAGTTCACTCAGAATACAAGGAGGTATAAAAAAATCTACCCCATAACCGCAACTTTGAAAACCCTAGGACTACATGGTGAATGATAATTAAGTTAGAAGGAACAAATATATATTTATAGAGTCTCAAAATATTTCCTACAAGAAAAAGACTACTCAAAATATTAAAACTTTTTCCTAAAAGAAAAACCTATTTGTGGTAAAAAAAAAATCAATGCAAATAAACCACAACAAATCTCCCTCTTAGCCTGAATTTCTAAAAAGGTAAATTTATCCACCTTCTTCACATGATCTTTAGGATTTTAGATCTCTTATCCATAATCTTCTCCATCAAATCTACGTCTTGAAACAGAGTACCTCTATGAAAATATTTCTCCAACAAAGATTTTCATTACTCTCAAAAAGGTTGCGGCTAGAACTACATCCGCCAAGATAAACATCCATCTCTAATATGGGTCCATTCTTGAACCATGACTCTGATACCACTTGTTAAGATCCAAATACGCAGGTGTAATGCGGAAGCTAGCAAAGTAAACCTCAAAAAACCAGGAGTAAGAAGACAAACGAGAAACTCACCAAAAGACACAGATTTAGCATGATTGGTTACTTGACCTACGTCAACAAAAGAGATCAACAATTACTATAAATATGATGAGAGTACAAAATATAGATATAAACAACCTCAACCAATTCACTCGGAATACAAGGAGGTGCATGCACAAAATTTTCCCCCATAACCGCATCTCACAAAACTCTAGGACTACACTATGAATGTTAATTGAGTTAGAAGGAACAAGCATATATTTAAAGAGTCCTAAAACCCTCTCTACAATAAAATGACTGATAAAATATATAAAGTTTTTTCCTAAAAGAAAAATTTATTTATGGGAAGAAATCAGGGCAAATAAACCCTAACAAATCTCCCCTTGGCCTAAATGTCTGAAAAGAATAAATTTGTTCACCTTCTTCACATAATCTATAAGATATTGTATCTCTTCTCCATAATCTCTTCCATCAAATCTATGTCTCGACAAAGAGAACTTCTCTACAATTTCTCCAACAAAATTCTTCATTAGTGTCAAAAAGATTACGGCTAGACCTACATCAATCAATATGAACATCTAATTTTTAACTTGGTTCCATCAACAAACCGTTGCACTTGTCTCTGATACAACTTGTTAGGGAAGAAAATAAGAAGGTGTAATGCGGAAGCTAGAAAAGCAAAGCTCGAAAGACCAGGAGTAAGAAGACAAACGAGAAATACACCAAAAGACATAAAGATTTAACGTGATTCGGTCAAACGACCTACGTCCACAAAGGAGATGAGAAATCCACTATAAGTATGAGAGTACAAAATATAGAGATAAATAGCTTCAATCAATTGACTCAGAATACAAGGAGGTATACAAAATTATCTCCCATAACCGCTACTCTGAAAACCCTAGAACTACATTATAAATGTTAATTAAGTTAGAAGGAACAAGTCTATATTTATAGACTTTCAAAACCTATCTTACAAGAAAAAGACTATCCAAAATATTAAAACCTTTTCATAAAAGAGAAACCTGTTTATAGTAAGAAATTAGAGCAAATAAACCCCAACAGGCCCATTATTATTGCTTACATGCTGAGATCTGACTTACCAACTAATGGAATTTAATTAATAGGATCAGAGCCTCAAGATAACGGGTGTTGTTGGTGCAAAGATATATCTAGTAGAATCATTCGAATCAATGTGGTGACATATGTATCCCAAATTTGGAAGTCTATAAAGAAATCCTTAGGAAGATTCTTTCTTTGATCCCATATCATGTGTTCTTAGGCCTATTAATTTTTTCGAATTTTCATTTGTTTCACTCTTTCACGAATAGTGTACATGCGAGATTCCGCAACCGAGAGCGATGCTTCCAAGAATTAAAATCCTTAAGTAATAGAAAAAATAAACTATGAAAAGGTACAAGAAAGAAAGTTTAATTCATAATTTTATTTTTCTTTTGCACATAAGATGCTTAGAGTATATAAAACATACCGAAGGATACACTAAGATAATCAATGTACGGAGTTGGGAGAAGTTCTCGTTGTGGGGCTAATATTTATGGATCCTCATATGACGGCACCAAAGAATTTTAAACTTAGGAGTAGACATGGATGACTAGTCCATCGACGAGGGAGGCATCAAATAATGTTTATCACCCTTTGCTTTAGTTTTTTTAGCAGAGTTGAAGATCCAAACTTGGGTCTTAATGAATATTGGCATTGATTGGAGGCAAGTGAGGCTTATATTCTTGTTGTAAACTGTTATGACCCTTTAGGTAATTTCTATATTTATGCCTTTCTTTCATCGTTTGTAGTGTACATATAGCGGCCAAAAGTCATCTATGACTTGTTGGGACTGACAGCTCAATTACATAGTCGTTCATTTGGGTTTCATGTCAATTTCTATGTTTTGGTGCTTTTGAACCTTGGACGGTTGATTTTGACTAAAATTTCAAGAAGACGACCTGCGAAAGTCATTTTAGGCTAATGCCATGGTCAACTCCGATCTCGAGCTTTTCTGTGTGATTTTGTGTCATTATATGCATTTTAGCATTTAAACTATGGGCCTAAGTTTAACATTGGCCAACATTCTTCATAAACATTCCCAGATGAAAATTTTATTTTGTTGGTTAACTCTGAAATGTCGATTTTGTTCTAGAACAACCCTTTGTGCGGTTGTTGAGTTATTCGGGCTAATCTACCCTCTTTGTGGTTCTTTGGCTTAAAATAGAGTTAGGGTGTGAAACTCACTTTTTATCAAGACAACCTTGGTAAAAAATTTTAACACCTCCATTGTGTCCTTCGTAGGCCCATGATTCCAAATACTTTATTCATCTGGGCACCGCAAAGATATATCATGATTTGAGGGAGCATTACTGGTAGGTTATAAAAGGTGTCATCACGACTTGAATTTTTGGGTGGTGAAACAATATAATCAAATGTATAGTAGAAAAATATAATAACATGATTATATGTACTTGTTACTGTGCATATTTATATAACCGACAATATAGATCTCTAAATTTTTCCCCTTTGATTATTTAATAATATATAAAGTTTTGAACAAAAGTAATAGTTATATAATTTTATATGAATCGTGATATGAATTATTCCATCTTCATCGCTTTAATGAATTATTTGAAAGGTTGTCAGAATGTTACAAATTTGAGATAATTTTAAAACAACTCTAACAAATGTAGTAAGATCAATCATTTTGAGATTCAAATTTGTTGCAGAATAAGAAGAAATTTGGGGAAGATTTTTACCCCTGTTTATGAAGAAATAATTAGTACATCCGAGTTTTCTCTTGTTTGCTACGCCAAAAAGGAGCTCTTTTTCAGTTTGTGTTATTCTCCCATTCTTCTTGATGGAGGCAAACTAGTTAAATTTGATTTTTGATGTGGTTATATTTTATGATTTTATTGATTTTTTAATCGTGATATCGATGGTGTTTACATACCTAAATTATGTATCGGTAATTACTATCTCTCTAAGGAGGCAAAATCGAGATTTAAGCTTTACGAATTTAATTTTCTAGGTTCTTAACATTGAACTTGTAATATTTTTAATGTTGCAGTTCATATCTACTGTTTGTTGAATTTATCATGATTTTGTACTCATAAATTCATGTCTTGGAATGGAAGTGTTGGGTTAAGATTAATTGAGTATTAATATCTATATATGTTTCTACTCTCGCCAACACATGTACTAGACAATAATAGAGTAAAAAATTCATATATGGAGATTAAAAATATCTAAGGTATCACTCCTATGGTTTAAACTTATAAGCTACATCAATATCTGAACCCTCTAAATTACTAATTAAACTAGAAACTTTTTTTTCTTTATGTTAAATGGATTCAACTATTCATATACAATAAAAAAGTTATTTAACCCTATGTCCCTCTAATTTAGGAATATACAATTAAAAAGTTATTTAACACTATGTCCCTCTAATTTCGAGCAAGATGATTTAATTGAACCCTTTGTCTACCTCTTTCTCTTCTCCTCACACCTCTTGACCCTCCTTGATTATCTTTCTGTTTCTGCACTTTGGACAATCAACCACTTGCTAGCATATCCTTTTATTTCTTTAGCTTCTTTTTTTCTATGCAGCAAACACTTATGTATTTGCTAGCATATCCTTTTATTTCTTTAGCTTCTTTTTTTCTATGCAGCAAACACTTATGTATTTTAATTATGGGCTCTTTTCACCCCAGTTTTTTTAACACACTCATGTGGATAAAATTTTGGCAGCCATACTAGTTAAAATTACTAGCCAAAAATGTGAAATTTGGTAGTCACATTTGTGAAAGGAGGTAGTCAAATTTTGGTAGAATTTAGGTAAAGTTTGGTAGCCAAATTTTGTGGCTATCACATTTATGTCAAAGTTGTTTACCTACAAGTTTGAATTATTAGTTTTCATTGATGTCATTAGTGACATAAAATGGGCAGATTTTTTTCCTATAAATAGAGCACTTATGCTCATTTGTAAGAACACACCAAAATAGAGAAGCAACAGAGAGTAGAGAGAGTAATCCACAAACTACTTCTTAGTTTGTGAGAAAATAGTGTGCAACTAATATTATTGTGATTTGTAAGAAATAAAAGAGTGTTGAGTAGTATTCTTTTGACACTACCATGCTTTTCATAAATATTATTGTATTACTTATTAAGGTATCATATGTACACCCATTTAAATATTTGGGTTGTTACTCTCTTCCTATTGCTATTTAGTTTTGACATTATCTTGGGTGTGATTATCATTTTCTCCAACAACGTGGTATCATAGCCATGAAAAATAATAGTCCGTTGTCCTTTCAGTACCCTACTTTCACAAGAGAAAATTTAGAAAAATGGTGTTTACGAATAAAAGTCATTCTTGGCGCTCAAGATGTTTGGGACATTGTATGCAAAGGGTATACAAAGCACGCTAATGAGGAAACTTTGTCCTCAAATAAATAGGAGGTCTTGTTAAAAACAAGAAACAAAGATCAACAAGCCCTCACTCTTATCCATCAATATTTGGATGATGGCATGTTTGAGAAGGTGGCTGATGCGACCACCTCAAAAGAAGTTTGGGAGATTGTACAAAATTCTCTCCAAGGAGTTGATAAAGTAAAGAAGATAAAACTTCAAACTCTTAGGGCTAACTTTGAAGTTTTAAAAATGAAAGAATCCGAATCCATTTCAGATTTTTGTTCAAGATTGATGGTTGTTGTAAATCAACTAGGAAGATACGGGAAAGAAGTAGACGATGTGCGTGTGGTAAAAAAGATATGTCGTTCCTTAATACCTAAATTTGATTATGTGGTGTGTGATATTGAGGAGTCTAAAGGTCTAGACTCTATGACGGTAAAACAATTGGAAGTTTTTTTACTAGCCCATGAAGAGAAAATGAAAAGGAGTAAAGAAGAGTCACTAGAGAAACTTCTTAAAACTCATGCATCCTTCAAAAGATTTGAAAGTGAGAAAAGTTACAAAGGAAATTGACAATGGAGAGGCCATAGAGGTCGTGGAAACCGAGGAAGAGGAAGAAGTTATACTAATCAATTTAAACAATGAAGATTAAAATCATCAGTCATTCAAAGATCATGGACGTGGTCAACGAGGAGGTAGAGGACGTGGAGCCTATCCAGGTACAAATGAAATGATGTATGAAAAATTTTAAATTGAGTGTTATAACTATCATAAATTGGACGTTACTCTTGGAAATATCGTAGTAATGTTGAAGAGAAAGTTAATCATGTTGACAATAACAAAGATGAAGATGAGTCAACGATGTTATTAACACTCAAAGAAGAAGATGATTGAAACTCATAGTATCTTGACAATGGAGAAAGAAATCATATGTGTGTCAAAAAAGACAAATTTGTGGAGATAAAAAAGACGGTGAAAGGTAATGTGTCTTTTGGAGATACCTCAAAGATCCAAATTGAAGGAATAGGTACAATTTTGATATCTTGTAAAGCTAGTGGCCATAAATTGATTATCAATGTTTATTATGTGCCGAAATTAAAAAGTACTATATTGAGTTTGAGTCAACTTTTTTGAAAAGGATATGATATTCAAATGAAAAATATACATCTTTGGCTTAGAGATTCAAGTAACAACTTAATTACTAAAGTTCATATGACAAAAAATAGGTTATTCCCTTTGAATATCAAAACAATTGATGCAAAGTGTTTGAAAGGCTAATGTGCAAGATGACTCATGGTGTTGGCATATGAGATTTGGGTACTTGAACTTTGAAGCGCTCTAATCAATAGGAGACAAAAACATGGTTGATGGGATACCGTCAATCAACCATCCAAATCAATTGTGTGAATCTTGTCTTCTTGGAAAACATGCAATGGATGTTTTCCAAAAGAGACTACATCAAGAACAAGTACTCCACTTCAACTTGTACACACTGATGTGTGTGGTCCAATCGATCCACCTTCTTTTGATAAAATAAAATACTTCTTGTTCTTTATTGATGATTTTAGTAGAAAGACTTGGGTATACTTCTTGAAGAAAAAATCTGAAGTTTTTGCTGCCTTTAAAAATTTCAAAGCACTTGTAGAAAAAAAAGTGGCTGTGAAGAAAAGCATTAAGTTCCTATAGATGAGGCAAATCCACTTAAAAAGAATTTAATGACTTTTGTCAATCTCATGGAATTCATCTCCCTCTAACGGTATCTTACTCGCCCCAACAAAATGGAGTTGCAGAAAGAAAGAATAGAACAATTCTTAACATGGCTAGATGTATATTAAAAGCTAAATATCTACCAAAATAATTTTGGGTCGAGCTTGTTTCTTGTGCAGTTTATTTGAGAAAAATGTCTCCAACAAAAAATGTACGAGATAAAACACCTCAAGAAGCAAGGAGCGGAAGAAATCCAAGCATCAAGCACTTGAAAATCTTTGGGAGCATAGTCTATGCTCGTGTTCCACATCAAGGGAGAGCTAAACTTGACTATGTAGTGTCAAGTATGTGTTTGTTGGCTATGACACTAGTTCAAAAGGCTACAAATTGTAAAAATCCAAGCAATAATAAGGTGGTGGTGAGTCATAATGTTGAATTTGATGAAGAAAAATCATGGAATTGGGGAGACTCCGGAAGAAAGAACGTATGATTTTCTTCCATACTTTGGAGATGAAGAATAACAGGAGACCATGGCACCTGCACAAGATGCAACCCCGCCTCCTTCTCCAAAAAATGTTGCATCTCCATTTTCTCGAGAGAGTACAAGTGAAGACTACGTAGGATGAGGAACATTCAAGAACTCTATGATGACATAGAAGAAATTACTTGATTTTTTGTGTTGTCTCTTTGCTGATAGTGAGCCAATGAATTTTGATGAAGATGTTACTGACAAAAGGTGGAGACAAGCCATGGAGGATGAGATTCAGTCAATAGAGAATAACAACACTTGGGAGTTAACAACTCTTCCCAAGGACCATTGAGCAATTGGACTCAAATAGATATACAAGACGAAGACTTGTGGCTAAAGGCTACAAACAAAGGCATGGCATCGACTATGAGAAAGTATATGCACCTGTTTCCCACATGGAGACAATCCGTCTATTGATCTCTTTAGCGGCGCAAATGAAGTGGAATATCCATAAACTAGATGTCAAATTGGCATTCTTGAAAGAATATCTTGAAGAAGAAGAAGACTGTGTTGAGCAACCATTGGGTTTTGTGGTAAAAAATTATAAAGATAAGGTGTTGAGGTTAAAGAAAGCCTTATATGGGTTGAAGCAAGCTCCACGAGCTTGGACTAGTCGCATTGACAAATACTTTAAAGACAATGAGTTTACTAGTTGTCTCCATGAATATGCTCTTTACATTAAAGTTCATACTAATGGAGATATTCTGCTTTTTTGTCTTTATGTTGATGATCTCATTCGAATGGATAACAACCCAATTTTATTTGAAGCTTTCAAGAAAGTGTTCCTTGAGTTTGAGATGACGGACATAAGGCTCATGTCATAATAGTTGGGCCTAAAAGTGAAGCAAACGGAGGGAGGCATCTTCATATCTCAAGAAAGTTATACAAAAGAGATATTGAAGAAGTTCAACATGTTTCATTGCAACCCCGTGAACACCCCAATGGAAAGTGGAACAAAATTGTCAAAGTTTGATATTGGAGAAAAAATTGGACTCCACTCTGTTCATAAGTCTCTTAGGAAGTCTGAGGTACTTGACATGTACAGACCAATTGCACTCTTTGCAGTTAGAGTAGTAAGTCGCTTCATGGAAACTCCTACCACCACTCACTTGAAGGTATCTAGAAGAATTTTACGTTACATAAAAGGTACGATCGACCTTGGACTATTTTATTCTTCTTCTGATGATTTTAATCTTGTCGGGTATTGTGATATTTATTATGCGGGAGATGTTAATGATAGAAAAAGCACATCGGATTTTGTGTTTTTCTTGAGTGATTGTGTTATTTCTTGGAGTTCAAAGAAACAATCAATTGTTACTCTCTCCACTTATGAAGCGGAATACGTAGCAGCGACGTCATGTACGTGTCATGCTATTTGGTTGAGGCGATTATTGAAGGAAATCAATTTGCCACAAATTGAAGCCACAATGATTTGTGTTGATAACAAATCTGCGCAAGCACTAGCAAAGAATCTCGTGTATCATGATCAAAGCAAGCATATAGACACAAGGTATCACTTTATCTGAGAATACATTGCCAAGAAAGAGGTAGAGCTCAAGTATGTGAAATCTCATGATCAAGTTACAAATATCTTTATATACAAAGCCTCTAAAGTTTGAAGATATTCACAGATTGAGATCAATTCTTGGAGTAAAGAAGAAAAATCAAAATTAAAGGAGAGATTTGTGGAAATAAAATCTTGGAAGCCATACTTGTTGAAATTACTAGCCATAATGTGAAAGTTGGTAACCATATTTGTGGAAGTAGGTAGTCAAAGTTTGGTAGAATTTAGGTAAAGTTGGCAGCCAAATTTTATGAAAATTGGCTACCAAATTTATGTTAAAGTTGTTTACCTACAAGTTTGAATTGTTAGTTTTCGTTGATGTCATTAGTGACACCAGTCATCAAATGGGCAGATTTTTCCAATAAATAGAGCATTTATGCTCATTTGTAAAGACACACCAAAATAGATAAGCAATAGAGAGTAGAGAGAGTAATCCATAAACTACTTCTTAGTTTGTGAGAAAATAGTGTGCAAGTAATATTATTGTAATTTGTAAGAAATAAAAGAGTGTTGAGTAGTAGTGTTTTGACACTACCAAGTTTTTCATAAATGTTATTATATTACTTATTCGGGTATCATATTTACCCCATTTAAATATTTTGGTGTTGCTCTTACTCGCTTCCTATTCCTATTTAGTTTGTACATTATCCTAGGTTTGATTATCATTTTGTCCAACAACTCACACTTTCTCTTTTGCATCACTCTATCTTTTGGTCAACCTATCCTTCACTACATAGCACATTAAGGATCATTATGTGGATCAAACTAAGAAAGGGTGCCAACGAAATGTATTTGGATCATCATGCGGCTTATCAAAGAATTATAGGCTAAAAAGCTCAAAGGAGCTTCACTAGGGACACTATCACGGAGGCACAAGCTAGAATCAAATGGGCTATGCAAACAAATGCCTATATAATATTCCAAAATTCATACAAATTCTAGATGAAGTTTTATGCACGAGCAAATCAATCCTCACCACACATTGAACCATGACATACATGCAAGATTACATAAATATCACGCTCACACACGATACATTGAGTGCATTTCGCTAAAATTAAGCCTAATTTGTTTTTATCTTTTCAGTCCAATCAAAGAGCCTATGTGTTTCTCATGGGTTAACTTCATTAATTAGAATTCTCAAGGGTGAACTATCCATGACGTCTGGTTGACTTCTAATTAAGGTTTCAAAGCACAAAAGCTCGAGATTCTGGAACTAATACTTAATGAATAACTTTCTCTTAAAATGGTCGTCATCCATTCATCATCGGAGATCTTCAATTACTCAAAAACTTGACTAGTCAAAACACAACACAAAACATAAACCTAGTCTATTCAAGGGTCCTCGAGAAAAGAAATCGAAAATAAAAGCTGAGTAGGCCAACCTAAAAATAGAAGAAGACTCAGCAAATAAATAAACCACTAATAATGAAATCCATCACACTTAGACAAAGCATTGTATCCAGTGCAACAATATCAGAACATAAATATCGAGTAAAAGAAATAACTCCCTTTGGCATCTACGCTTCCTCACCATCATCATCAACGTTCTCATTCGTCACATCAGTTGCACCATCTACCAACATGAGCATTGTATCAACATCATCAACCTCATCTTCCTCACTAGCATCATCAGTAGTCGCCTCATCATTATCCACAAGCTTTTGAAATGCGGGTCCATCCTAAACATGTTCAATACACTTATCGTCAATGGGTAGCTCTCTGCAAATTAGCATTCATATCCCATCGGTATCTGGGATCCCACCAATGCACCATTGAACCTTAACCATCCCAAACATCCTCCCTATTCAGTTATCATCATAGATGATGATTAGTCGACAGCAACACGGACCCATTGGACATTTCTTGAGCCTTAGTCTTCATGACATCCACAATGTTACAAACCAAGTAAGGAGCCTTAGGTGGGCACATGATAAAATTATTTATCTTATTACATCTGCTAGAGTTTTTTTGAAATTATTTCAAATTTTCCACCTTCTGAAAACCTTTCAAAATGATTCATTTGAGCAATGAATAAGGAAGAATTCATATAAAAATATATGACTATTACTTTTGTTCAAAACTTTAAATATGATTAACTAATCAAAGAGGAAAAGGTTTTAGAAATCTATCTTATTGATCATATTTATAGTAATAAGTACAGATAATCATGTTATTATGTTTTTCTAATGTAAATTTGATTTTATTGTGTCACGACCAGAAAACTCGAGTCATGATTGCACATACTATAACCTAAACAGTAATGCATCAAATCACAATACATCTTCGCAGTGCTTGAATGGATAAATATTTGGAATCACCTGCCTCATGAAGGATCAGCTGAAGAATATCACCAACTCTCATAACAAAAATACCGTCTTCAAACCTCAAAACCCCGTCAAAATTGAACGTACCCTTCCCAACACCACCTTGAAAAACCCGATCTCAGAAAGAAATCAAGGCCTCATCCTCAACTAACTACCATTGATCCGCTCCAATAAAGACGACTAAACTCCCACATGTGCTGATACCTGCCTAGAATGTAAAACATCTATTTGAATCATCCTATTGGTTAAAGACTAAATTTCTAAAGCCAAAGGTCATTCCGAAGCTGAAAGAAAGGCTAGACTACTCCTACTCACCGCCTTTCGACTCAAGGCATCCTCTACTACTTTCTCCGTGCATACATGGTATAGAATATAGAGGTCGTAGTCCTGAAAGATCTCAATCCACTTGCACACACATGAAAAAAGGAAATCATAACTCTTGAGCTTGAATCCTTTCCAACCACTCAGATTTGTTGGGATATTCCAGGAGAGGATCTATGGAAGTTAGTAGTGGTTTTCCTTGTAAGGTTTTTAATGAGGCATCCATAATGCGTATTATTAGATATATGTACTCTTTTTCATTCACTAGATTTTATTCCAACTGATTTTATCTAGTGAGGTTTTAACGACACACAAAATCTACTAACTTCAAGGGAGAGTGTTATAAATATATTTGTAGTCCTTTTAGGATATGGTTAGGAGTCCTTTTAAGGGGCCAAGTTAGGGTTCCCCTATAAATAAAAGGTCCTTCATTGTAAATTAGATTTGTGGATCTCTAAATATATACTTCAAGAGGAAAAAGAAATTTTCTCTTTTCTTCCTACTTTATTCTTCTTCTTGTTTATATAGTTTCATAACAAGAATAAAATTAATTTAATAAAATACATATCTAATTCAGATTTATTTTTTTATTTTAATAAGACTCCTCAATATCTGGTTCAAATTTGGATACTCCCTCTGTCCCTGATTACTTGTCCATATTTTTTTTAGTTCTCTAATTATTTGTCCATCAAGCAAGGACAATTTCTTTTACCTATTATACCCTGAAAATCATAAGGTTTTAATTCATTCACTTCATAATTAATAAGGGTAAAATGATAAACTCACTATGTCAATTATTGATTTCTTAATAGATTTGCCTGGGGGTGTCAGAATGGATAATTAATATGGGTATCCACTCATATTCACCCATTGAAAATGGGTTGGATATCCAACTCATTTAAAATGGGTAAAAACAAATAATACCCATATTACCCATTTAAAAGTGGATATTTAAATGGATAAAAGATGTTCATTCACACAAAAAAAGAGTGATAAAGGGTACTAAGTAAGTCTTTTTCATTAAAAAAATCCATAAAAAATGATTATTTTTTTTTACATTTTTATTTGGGATTTGTGGGGGGGGGGGGCTTTTTGGGGTGG
>NC_028646.1:57392372-57491457 GCF_001406875.1 Solanum pennellii | reverse complement strand
GGGGGGGGGGGGGGGTAGAGGGGTGTTGTAGTAAATTTTATAAAAAAAAATAGAAATTTAATGGAATTTTTTTAAATTTTGGTAAAAGAAATTGGGATAGAGAGGTTGGAGGCTGGTAGAGGGTAGGGGGCTGGTAGAGGGGTGGATTTGATAAATTTAATTTTAAAAAATAAAAAATCGGGTTTTTTTTTTTTGTATAGGGTATGGGTAGGGTGGGGTAATTCTTTTTTGGGAAAAGGGTCAAAATTATCCCTCAACTTTGTTTTATTGGTTCATTTTATCCTTACCATTAAAAGTAGGTTATATTTTATTTCTGCCGTTAATAAACTCAACAAATATACCCTCTTTGGACGGAAATCTACAAATCAGTTGAAATTATCAGATTTTTGTTAAAAAATAACCAAATATAACCCAAATCCGACCCATCTAACTAAATAACCGAAATAAATATACTTAATTAACCAAGATTATAATTCCTAAAGAAGAGAGAAACAATTCCCAATTTGTGTCACATTTTCAGATTGCATACTGATTTGCCACACATTATCATCTACAAAATTTTAAGAATGATACAGTCTTCTTGTGTGACTCAAGAATCTGCCAATTCCTTTAAATTTGTATCCAAGTTGGGATTTTTGCGTTTGATAACTCAAATAAACTCAATAAGAGCTGCTATATTCTGCATTCACTTTGGGCTCTTTTTGTTTTTGATCCATGAGAAGAAGCCACCACTACCCTGTATTTAGTTTGAATAGTCGTTAAAATTATGGTATTTCAAGCATTAGAAGAGTTATTCTTCAGTTCATTGGGAAAAAATTTCATTTGTATTTGCCTCTGTCGGTGTTAATTGTGAAGTTCTCAATGAGTTGAGAGAAGATGGGATGTTAACAAGAATGAAGTAGTAGTACCCATCAATGGTGTTAAATCAGAATGTCCAAAAAGCTATTAATTTTGATGAGTCATGCTACTGGTGTGGTCACAGGGCAGCTATTGAAGCCTTGACAACTTTCAGCAAACAATTTGAAGTCTTTTCGATTGATTTTAATAGACAGTGTACGATTTATGTGTTAGCTTTAATATTGTATGTTCTTTGGGTACTTAACTAAGAACATTGAGAAGAAGGGGAACAACACTGAGATGAAGAAGATTGGAAATGGGTTAATTTGTTATGGATTTTGTTTAGTTTAGTGGTTCAGTTTTGGTTTGGGTTAATTTTTTTTTTTGGATAATTTCAATAAAAATCGGGTAATTTCAACTTATTTGGGTGTTTCCGTCCAAGAAGGGGTATATTTGTTGAGTTTATTAACGGCAGCGGTAAAAATAACCTACTTTTAACGGCAGGAATAAAATCAACTAATAAAACAAATTTGAGTGGTAATTTTGACCCTTTTCCCTTCTTTTTTTTAATTTTTTTGGGATGGGGATAGGGGGGCTGGTAGGGAGTGGAGTAAAGTGAGATAAAAACTTTTTTTAAAATTGTTCTTAAAGCTTTTAACAAGATTTCCATTATAATATGGATAAATATGGGTATCCATATTATTCATTGGGTAACTCATTTTTATCCATGTAAAATGTGGGTCGAGTAGAGTAATTTATCAATTTTTATTTAACTTATTTTTTATCGACTCATATTCGACTTGGCTCGCTCATTTGCCTCTCTTAAATGTGTCAATTCAAAAGTGAACAAGTAATTAGGGACAAAGAGAATAATTTGTAGGTGGAGTTGTGTGAAACTCGTGGATTCATTCCCCCAAGGCTTTGTCCAAGTCTACCATGTGATGCATATGAAAGTTTGGAGTTCTTCCAAAAAAAACATAATACATAAACATAAACTTTAACTTGGTTTTAACAGATAACTATATCTTTCAATTTTGAGCGTGTAAAGTAGGTACTTAAATTTGTATAAATTTAAACAAGTATATACACATGTCCTACATAGCATAATATATGTAGGACGCCATATAGGATACAAAATTTTCATGTAAGGTTCCATGTAGGACGAATCTGTCTATTTATTCAATTTTATACACGTCTAAGTGTCTACTTGTGTACACCCAAAAATCAAAGGTCATAGTTGTCTGTTGAAGCCAATAAGGTTCAAAGGCATGTTTATATATTATGTCTCCAAAAATGTGAAAAGGATAATTTAATATATCTATACAAGAAAATAATGAGAAATATCCATGTAACACGACTTCTTCAATGAAGGGCTGCTTGCAGAATTTATTAAAGAGCTTCTAATTTTTTTTTAAAAATACACTACAAACCAACACTCACTTAGGGATCGTTTGATAGAGTTGTAGACATCAAAAATTTGAAAGCGGAGATGAGCTTAACTTCAGTTAGAATTTTTATAGATTATCTTAAATCCTACGCCACGTTTATATAAAATATATTCTTTTGAATAGTCATCTTAAAATTTTATAAACTTCTAGATATGCAAACAAAAGATCAAGGAACTATATATTATCTTTTTCAAAGTCATTGTCTGATGTTCTTAGCAATCCAAATCATTCCATTTGAGAAATATGCTATTAACTCCCTAGAATTATGGAGAATATTTAAGATAGGAAAAACAAGGGAAAAAACAAAATTGTACTCGCAGATAGATTAATAAAATGACGTTTCATCAAATAAGTAAAAATATTGAATAAGTAATATTTTATCTCAACTTTCAACAAATAAGATATATATTTTATTTTGATTTTAAACTTACATGCATTAAATATTTTACATTATTTTATATTATCAAGTGCCCGTTTCACTTTTAATTAAAAAGATAATGTAAATTTTTAAAGATATAAATTGTACTTAAAGAGGAACATGATAACTCACCATGGATGTAAAAGTCAAAATTATGTTGGTATTGTCATACGCAAACACACTCTTGACACTAAGATAAAGGGAAAACAAACTACGTTATACTAAAATCTCAGTAAGTTAATACATGATAAATTAATAATCTCTCTATGGTAATATTTTTTTTTTGGTCCTGACTTAGGCCAACGTAAAAAAATCACCAATTTTGATTATATAAGAAGACAATATATTTTCAAATGACCCATATATAAATATATGGTTTCATTAATATTATAAATTAATAATTCATTAAAAGTATAACTATATATACGACACTTTAGAAAACTATGATTCTATTGTGTTTTATTTTTGTTAGTTAATTCTTGTTAAAGTTCATCTCTAACTTTTTTATTACATCCAAATGTTCTGGTGTGTCCATAGCTACAAATTTTTTTAAGTGCATTAGAATGATCTCTTTTGTACTCACATAATACTTTACGTGCTTGATCTGTCATTGTTGATAATTTGACACATTGTCACGACCCAACTAACTTGGTTGAGTGGTTACCTAGTCTAACACCTATACAGGGGAACCCTTACCACCCAACTTTAAAAACAGATAATGTGAAACTTAAATAAACTGAAGAAAACTATTTAATATTCTTAAATAACATGAAACTCGAATATATGAGTCATTCTTTTACAGTTACTCGAAACAGCCTCTGAAGAAACTAATCTAAATAGGTACAAGAGGTACTAAGAGAGTGAAATATATAAAGAAAATAAGATACAACTCTCATTATAAGGAAAAATAAGTAAAAGTTGTCGGAGATTACCATTGTGTTCATCTAAGAAACTTTAGTGAATGCTGCAACCAAACTAAGTCAAGTGACATAACAAAAATAATATTAGTACAAACAACACATACTTACACATACTTGTAAACATCATCAATAAAACTGAATCCACCAAATAATATCATGCATATAATTAAGAGCAAGAAAATAAAACCACACTATTGGAACTCACACATTTCACAAGTCACCCACCTTCTTCCGCTGTCAACTCCAATAGGTCATTTCATCATCACATCATATCATAACCTAAACCCCCCAATTGTTACTTTGGTTGTTATTAATCCTGTTACTTAAATTACTATTCCCCTCAAGCTCTCATGCCAACTCCTTACCTTAATTAAGACACTCTAATTGTACGGAAATATAAACAAATAATACCCATTAGCAAAACAAAGATAAACAAGTATAACCACGATTATAAAATAGTATGTTCAACCGATCCTCATCCTGTAATACCTCTATATTGGAAATAGCTAAATTGAGATTTATTCAAGATATTATCAAATTGTGAGCTTTGAGTCAACTTCAAACGATCAAAACTTTCAGCACATGATGAGTCGTTGAGTCTTTTTTCCAATGCCACCGAGTTTGGATAAGGAAGATATGTCCTAAACATGACTTTGACGGAGGCAGATAACTGAATAAGGAACTTAAAGGCCTAAACATTTTTACATTCGTGTACCGTTGCTACAAAATAAATTCTATTGGAAATATTTTTTTTCGTTTCCTATCTGGTGTCCGGAGCCCACATTGAAGTTTCAACTAAATCTGGATCGCGCACTGCAGGATCAATCTCCCAACATGATTTTCTTCATACCCAGGACAAACATGACTTTCACAGAACCTGCAAATAAAAAAGATATGTTTCAAACGTCTAAGTTCTAACTATGTATACATTTTTCGGGACATTCCAGCATATCTCGTACTTCGAACTCTACATGTTCTTCAGGTATGTTAGTATGATTCATTTGGATTAACATATCATTTGTAATCTTTTTTGTAGTGAATAAGCAAATGTAGTGATCAAGAATGGAAGAAAAGAAGAAACTGTATCGAAAGTGATACACATCTTTTCCTAGCATACACCAACTATATCTCTACCAAGGAAATGCACAATGCAACTACTTGAACTTGATTTGTAAACTTTGTACACCTGAAATGTTAAACGGATATACAATAGTAATGTGTTTCATTAATTAGTCTCTCAATAAAATGTACTTCCTCCGTGGCATATTACTTGTCCTTCCAATTTAAGTTAGTTTAGTAAAATACATTATCAACTAAAGTTTTTTAAAGGATGTGTTAAGTCAATAAGGTTCATCAAATAATATAAAGAAGAGAAAATTAAATATACATTTTCCACTGGATCACTTTGCATATAAAAGAAAAATGTCATTGGAATGCACAAATTTGGGCCCGTGCAGAGCGTCTAATACAGAGATACATGAGAGTTTCTCCTTCAATCCCTGATAACTATATGGTATCAACCTTTACATTTCCATGCAAAATATTGTAAAGTTTACCTGATTGTGATTAAATTTCTTTTTAAAACAAACATCAAATATAATGTAAGTATATCAATTCAATCATGTTTTAGTCACACTTAATTGATAATTATACTATATAATATTCTACTGTCACAAACTTAATTAATATTTGATAAATAAGAAAAGAAAAATTAAAAAATTTATTTGTATTCCAGCATAAAACAAAAAGAATGAGAGGGGGTGGAGTCAAGAGTAATAAACATAAAACAATAGCCTTTGGCCTCAAGGGTGGGGTCAAAGGGTTGGAGTTGGGGAGTTGTATGGGTGAGTCAGGATACAACAAACATAGAATATCACTTATAAAATTTAATTTCTTAGTTACTTATTTTTGTAGAGAAAATATTTTAAAATTTTTTTATGCAATCAAATACAAAAAGATAAGAAACATTTTTGGAAAAATATTTCTTCGATACGGAAAACACACTTAATATCCTTTATCTATCCGTAATATATCATTATTGGCAATTTTTTTAATGGAAAAAACTTACTCGTACTAGGTGTTTACATCGAGTCAATGCAAAATGCATTATTGCTTGATTTAATAAAGTAAAATGAACTATAAATTTAAATGCATTACATGCATGTAATGACTTAGTGTAAACACCCGTTGCGGATAAATTATACCCCTCTTTTATCTATCCTTCATGCTTAAGAAGTCTAATGGTCAAATAATTAGATTGCTCAAATTCCAAAATTCTACCGTTAAAATAAAATGCTTTTATTACACCCCTTAGTTTAGATTGCTCAAATACTTTCTACGTTTTTAATTACTTATCTACTTTTCCTTTTTTAGCTATTCCTAATTACTTGTTCATTTTTTATTTTTTAATTATTCCTAATTACTTGTTCATTTTGACTATTCAAGAAAGAATAAAATCCTTTTACCTAGTATGCCCTCAATTAACTAATTTGAAAAATGTAAAATTTCTTGAAAATTTTAAATTTTAATACATCAATTTCTTAACCAATAGAGATAAAATGATAAATTCAATATGTTATTAATTGCTTTCTTAATAGATATGTCAATTTAAAAATGGACAATGATTAGAGACAAAAAGATACTTACTTATATCATCCTTTGTCAATAGCCAAAACAGCATGTCAATGTGATTAAATTTTCATTTTAAAACAAAACATCAAATATAATTGTATATTACTCCAATTAGATCATCTTCTAATCACAATTAATAAATATACTTTTAATAAGAATTTTATGTATGTCACACAAAATAATTATTACTATTATAGAGAAGTGGTCATAATGCACTTTTTGGTTGACGCTTCTAATCAAGGTTATTGATGATCTTTTTTGTATTTTCCTATTTTAATTTATTTATTTTACCTTTTATTTAGTATGAATTAATACAACGGAAAAGGGTCTAAAATATCCTTAAAGTATTGGAAATGGTATAAAATTACCCTTCATCCACCTATTGACACCATATGTCGTTTTCATCCACCTATTGACTCCAAAATACCCTTGTCATTCACCTTTGGGTTCAAATTGACCACTTATTTAACGATTTTAAAATTATATTGTTTAAATATTTTTTAATATACTTGACGCTCAATTATTGGTTATAATTTAATTTATTAATATAATTTTTAAATCAACCCACTACCCACTCATTATTAACTAAACCTCACCCAATTGATAAACAAATTATAATATCAAAATCGCCATAAACACTACTAAAACACGACGAAATTATAGATTCCTGAAAATGACATCCAAAATTATCGAGTCCGAATAGAAGCCCCAATTAAATTTAAGTTGAGCCACTTATTTAGGAGGACAATTTCAATAGAATTCTCTTTCAACTTTGAATTCGAAATTTATTATTAAAGGTAAAGAAGTATTACATCCCGAATTAATTCATGCACTTTTTGTAAATATAATTTTATCAATATTTATGATTTGTTTTAAAACATTTACTATATTATTTTAAAAAAAAGTTATTTACGAAGTAACATCACATAATTGAGATTAAAGAATAATTAAGATGAACATAGTCAGACTTTTAAGTTTATCGATAATTTTTATTTAGACACTTGAATATATAATAATTTACTTTTATAGATATTTTCGCCTCAAATTTTTAAAAAACTCATTGGCAGTAGCTTTCCTGTTATTGCATTAGCAATGTGACAGGTTTATTAATTTGGTGGGTTTTAATTAGTAAAGAGTGGTAGTAGATTGATTTATAAATCATACTAATAAGTTAAATTATAACAAACAGTTGAGTGTCACATATTTAAAAATATATATAAATAGTTTAAATTTATAACCGTTAAATAAGTGGTCAATTTTGAACTCAAAGGTAGATGACAAGGGTATTTTGGAGTCAATAGGTGGATAGAAAGGGTATTTTGGAGACAATAGGTGGATGAAGGATAATTTTATACTATTTTCAATACTTTAAAGGTATTTTAGGCCCTTTTTCGTTAATACTATATAGACTCGGTCATAACCAGATGTTCTTTGTTGGTGTGCCTACTTTTAGTTGAGGGTATAGATAGATTTTATATATTTTACTTTTTTTTAAAATTTGTTTGTCTCATTTTTCTTTTTAGTTTATTATATTCTACTATAATAGAAGAGGCTTGTTTCAACATTCCTATTTCACAAGTCTAGGGGCATTTTAATCTTTTCAATTCTAAATTGTTAGTACGTGTCTTCTTGTTGTGTTTTCAATTTACACGTTCCTTTTTAGTTGTCTTCATTGTTTATCTCAGTGCACATCAAAGGTCTTCTCCTTTCTCTAAAATTTTATCCAGGTAAAATTTCTTTCATGTTTTCTTCAATTTTTTATGTCATCTTTATACCCCTAAAAATTAAATTATGGAAATGTTTCTCTATTTTATCTTCCTTTGACCGAATTTGATCTGGGTGTGTTAATATTTTCTTCTTTTTCACTTGTGTTTGTTATTGATGTTCGATATTCCTAGTGTTTTGAAAGCCCCTATAATTTAAATCGTTGTACTTACAATTTTCGTTGGGTGAATTTGTTTGCCTTGTTCTTTTTGGATTGTGAGGATACTGTTCCTCGGTTATTCCTATTTCAGATTTTTGTTTTGTTTTCTTGCATGCAGTAATTTGATAAATAATTTTGAGTTTTTGGAATTTCTCCAACTGTCACTTTTGACTATAGCTTCGCTCTGAATGTACAAAATTTTCTGAAGTTATTGGCTGATATGGTTTTCTATAACTTTGCTTCGATCTTTTTATTTGCTTAGTAGATACTAATAATTTACAGGTTTAAATTTTTTTTTATTCTTCGATATTTTTTTTATCCTGCTTGAGCGGGATTAGAATGGCTGAGAATACATTTCAAAATGTTGATTTTTTTGAGTTTCTAAATTGTCACTTTTGGCTATGGCTTTGCTCTGAATCTACAAAATTTTCTATGAGATTTTTGTTATTTATGTTTTGCATTAGCATCAATAACGATAACTAGGTAGCTGAATTTGAAATCAAGTTGTTAGATATTTATCTTCCGTTAATAAACATCTCATTGTGATGTCACCAAATTTGTCTTTTATTTCGATAATTTTTTGTTGTTGATGATTTAAAGCTTCAATATTTGTTTTGTTGTCTCGCCTTTTCTATGTGGGTTTAGCATAAAGTTTCTTCCTATTATTGCATTGACGTTTTGAAATTATTTTCATTTGTAGCGTGAAGTTAAGAATCTCCAGCCACATCTACTAGAATTAGTTATATCCTTCTACTTCATGTCATTCTTCCTCTGTTAATGATGTAGGCTTATGAGTCTTTATTTAAGGTAAGATAAAGGGCCAGACATAGTGGGGTTGGAGGATCCAGCCAATAATCTTTTTTATGACAGAACGATTTACTATCAACAAAATCAACATGGCCACATATGAGTAGACTTGTAAAGTTCAGCTGGTAGATAAAGGCCCTTCCCTAACCAAAAAAAGAGGGAAACAAGAAATATCAACTGATGGCATTACAAGATGAAGAGGTACTTGCTATTGGACTTGAAATAATCATTCACTCATACATATCATCTTGTTGTCAAACGATTACTTAGCATACCATTTTTAGTTTGCTTTTTGTTGGCTCTTATCTAACTTCAGTCACTTACTTTCAATCCCATTCTCTTTTTGATTGCTAAAAAGTAAAAGGGTTAAACAACCTTTTTACACCTAGCCTCATTGAAGCTCAATTCTCTGTATATTCAGGAACATGCCCTCGTTTTGTGATTGTTTAGTAGACTAAAAGAAGCTACCATCTAAGAGATTATATCATATAAAAATAGATATATCTTGAACCTCGCTTCTGCATATTTTACTTCTCTAAATTTGTTTTCAACTGATTAACATTCTCTAAGGTCACATTTCATAGTCCTCCTTGTAGACTTTACTAACTGAAAACGTTTCATCTTTGTCCTTTTTCCAGCATATATTTTATGGTATGTAATGATTTTTTTAAATTCTTCAACACTTGCGTTAGCTCAAAATCTACCCACCTCCCAGTCAATCAGCTATCTTCAGACTTGTATATCTCACTTTGGTTATATCCAAACTCGACCACCATAATATTGGATGTCATATACATTGAACAAATCTGATAAAGCCTGTATCAAAGTCCTTTCCCAACTCACGAGTCTTTCCGAAAATAAATTTACAAAATAATAATATATGATATAATGTTCTCAATAAAAAGAAGCTTTTATTGATGATCTTTTGAGTTTTCAGATTGATATTATATGTTGCATTACACAGGTTTGTCTTCATCAAAAAGGGGGAATATGATAGAATCTGAGTAATTCTACAAGTAATATAATATTGATGTTTTGATGATAGACAAGAAATGCAAATAATAAGTCGTAGCAAGCAGCAAATTGACGCAGCCACAAGCAGCAGATTGACACAGCCAAAATTAATGCTAAAGATACAAGTTGATACAAATAAGGAAACCTTAATTGCTAAAAGATACAAGTTGATACAAATAAGGAAACCTTAATATATTAAGGAAGGAATTTGTATATAAAACGGATTGTACAATATAAGGTAAAATCAGTAATCCTTGTTTAAATACAATTACAATTTCCTTACCTTATTTGATAAGGATTCAAGGCAGAAGAAAATTCTATAAGAAGAGGACAAACGCAGATGAGAAGATCACACCTTCACATAGAGAGAAAAGTGAGAATTATTCATCAAGTAGAAGTCCTCAAGGTCGATAGGTTTGCTAAGTTCAAAAATTTCTTGAGTTAGAAAGTCTTGAACGTGTAAAACTATTTTCTTGTTTCATTCTTGAGTGTTAGTTACGATAATTTGTACAAGACGTGGGTTTGGCTTCTTGTAGAGTTGAGTTTTGGTGAGGTTTGTAACAAAAGGTGGGTTTGACCTTTTGGAGAGTAGAAGTAGTCGATTATAGTTAATCGAGAGTTGTTGTAGTGGTGAGAAGTTTGATTATTGAGTTGTAATCATAAAATCATCTAGTTGAATTAATAAAACGGGGTTTTTCCTTCCTTGATTGAGGAAGGTTTTTAATTTAACAAGTGTTTGTGTTCTAACTTAAAACCAACTTACAAGAACCTGGTTCTTGTTCTAGGGGATAGGTTTCTTCAATTGGTATCAGAGCAGGTCTTTTCGATAAAAGATTCACACCTTGAAAAGACTCAATGGCAGCACCACCTACCCCACAAGAGGGAGCTTCACAAACACGACCACCACTATTTAATGGTAAATACTATGGATGGTGGAAAAATCGTATCATGGATCATCTTATTGGCGAAAACCCTGATCTATTGGGAGTAATTCTAGATGGACCAACTATACCTATGAAAACTGCAACTGATGGAATCACCAAAATCCCAAAGGAAAGAAAAGAATGGAATGTTGAAGACAAACTCGCAATCCAAAACAATGCCAAAGCCAAGAAAATTCTGATATGTGGTATAGGACCAGACGAATACAATCGAATCTCATCTTGTCAAGATGCCAAAGCCATATGGGAAACACTACAAACCGCTCATGAAGGAACAACACAAGTCAAGAAGTCCAAAATTGATAACTTGAACAGACAATATGAACTATTCAGGATGGCAGAAGGGGAGACCATACAAGACATGCATACTAGGTTCACTTCAATCATCAATGAGATGTACTCCTTGGGAGAGATAGTTCCTAACGGAAAGGCAGTAAGGAAACTCTTGAGTGTCCTTCATGAAACTTGGGAAAGCAAAGTCGAGGCTATCACTGAAGCCCGCGACCTAGATACACTGGCCATGGATGAGTTAATTGGTAATCTCATCACATATGAACTCAAGAAAAATCAAGAAAGGAAATTGGAGGAAAAAGGAAGGAAAGGAACCTGGTTCTAAAGACTACAGCATCAGATGATTTTGAGGATGAAAACATTGCCCTTATAGCCAAAAGGTTCACCAGAATGCTAAAAAGAGGACAGACATTTCAAAAGAAAACTCCTCAAAAATCAAATGAAAACACTAAAGACCAGGTTTGTCATAAGTGTGGAAGTCCAGATCACTTCATCAAATTCTGTCCACTTTGGGCCTTAGAGCAGAAAAAGACAAACTCTGAGAAGGGCAGAGACATCAAGAATGATAAGTTTGTTCCCTCAAACAGAAGAATAACAACTCAAGAGGCAGATATCTCAATGAAAAGGGCCTTTGCAGCAATGGGGAATTCATCTGATGAAGAATCTGAGGATGATGAGACAGAAAACAAATCCCTTCTTGCACTAGAACAAGAAGATGATTATGACTTTCTTGCTCTAGTAGCAGTGGAAACCAAGGAAGAAAAGGAAACCTGCAGATCACAAGAAACCATATTAGCACTCATGGCTGGATCAGATTCTGAAGAGGACAAAGAAGAAGAAGATATGAATGAAAAGGTTAGTCTTTATCACATACAAGACAATCTAAACTCATACTCAAAAAGGGAGCTAGAATCTTTACTCTACACTCTCATTGATGCATATAAAACCGTAGATTCAAAAAAGGAATTGATAAAGGAAGACTATGCATCACTAAGAGAAGAAAACAAGAATCTTGAAAAACAAAATCTTCATCTATTATCCAAGAATACTGAGCTAAGTAAAAACCCAGACTTGGTAAGTAAAAGGAATGAAGAACTAACCAAAGAGCTTCTTGTGACTAAAACTGAAGCTGAAAATGGAATGAGATGGACCAGGTCCTCCATATTGCTTGACAACATTCACAAGAATCGTACTTCTGAGAGACATGGGATAGGTTTTAATAGAACTAGCTCTCAAGTAAAAAATCCCAACATAGATTGTCTATGTATGCACTGTGGGCTGGTAGGGCATAAAAGTTATGATTGTCAAAGAAAACAAATTGCTCATAACAAAAACTTGAAATCTCTGAGAAAACCTCATCATGAGAAAACAAATGAACAAAAACAAAACCCTACAGTCAAATCTCTTCCCAGATGGGCCAGAAAAAATCTTATTCATCCATTCTTTAACCATAAATCAAAGTGGATCTGGGTACCAAAATCTAACCCCCGAAATTAAACTGCAGGGATCAGTGAGAAGGAAGAAACAACAATGGTACTTGGATAGTGCATGTTCCAGACACATGACTGGAGATAAAAGGAGCTTCCTCTCACTCAAAAACATCAAAAGAGGAAACGTCGCCTTTGGTAATGGAAAAAGTGGGGAAATTCAGGGAATTGGAAAGGTTGGGTCCATGGATACTCACGCAATTGAGAACGTATACTATGTGAATGGCCTACAACATAATCTATTGAGTGTATCTCAAATATGCGATAAAGGAAACAATGTTCTCTTTACAGAAAAAGAATGCAGAGTAACAAACTCAGTGACTGGGAACCTGGTTCTACTAGGTAAAAGACACAAGAATGTGTACAAAGCCAAGATTGCTGACTCTAAGGAAGACACTCTTAAATGTCTAAGTGCAGTTTCTGATTGCTCCATGCTCTGGCACAAAAGAATGGGACATATTAGCATGACAACAATAAATAAACTCATATCTAAAGACCTGGTTAGGGGACTGCCAACCAAAAGTTTCAGGGACAACCAAGTATGTGGAACCTGCATTCAAGGAAAAACAGGTTAGATCATCCTTCAAACCAAAGTTGACAGTTAGTACTACCAAGCCACTAGAACTGCTCCACATGGATTTGTGTGGACCAATGCGTATACAAAGCAGAGGTGGGAAAAGATATGTGTTTGTAGTAGTTGATGATTATTCAAGATTCACTTGGACATTGTTTCTTGCAACAAAGGATGAAACATTCACTATGTTTGAAATCTTTGCAAAGCTGGTTCAGAAAAAATTCAACAAAGAAATAATTAGCATCAGATCTGATCATGGGCTGGAGTTTGAGAACTCACAATTCCTACAATTTTGTACTACAGATGGGATTGAGCATAACTTTTCAGCACCTAGAACACCACAAAAAAATGGTTTAGTTGAGAGGAAAAATAGAACACTGGAAGATATTGCAAGAACAATGTTAATCTCAAGCAAACTTCCAAAATCCTATTGGGCTGAAGCAGTAAACACAGGATGCTATCTAATAAACAGATGTATGATCAGATCAGTGTTAAACAAAACACCATATGAGCTGCTAAAAGGAAGAAAACCAAACTTAGCACATCTTAGGGCCTTTGGGTGTGTATGCTTTATACACAACAATGACAAAGACAATTTCTGGAAAAATTGATGCCAAGAGTGATGAAGGAATTTTTCTGGGCTATTCATCACAAAGCAAAGCCTACAAGGTACTGAATAAAAGAACAAATCGTGTAGAAGAAAGTGTTCATGTTGTCTTTAATGAAAATAACAGTGAAGTTGAAGGAAATTCAGAGGATGAACAGAATGAGGGAATCTGCTCCAAGCCATCAGAACCAAAAATATAAGAAGAAGATTCCATACCCTCTCATAAAACATCTGAAATAGAAGATAAGTCTACTAATGAAACTGGTTCTTCTGCATCTCAAGAACCAGTAAACATCCAAACTCACAGCTTAGAACATCAAAGCTCTCATCCTTTACAAAACATTCTTACTCTACTTAACTCAGGCATCTCTACAAGATCCAAATTACGTAGCACATGTGTCCCTTCTCTGCCTATGTATCCCTGATTGAGCCAAAAAATGTAAAGGAAGCACTATTAGACTCTGATTGGATTAGTGCTATGCAAGAAGAACTTAATCAGTTTGAAAGAAGCAGAGTATGGAACCTGGTTCCAAAACCTCAAAACAGAACGGTAATGAGAACAAGGTGGGTGTTTAGAAATAAGCTCGATGAGCAAGGTCAAATAGTACGCAACAAAGCTAGGCTGGTTGTACAGGGATATAACCAAGAAGAAGGGATAGACTACGATGAAACTTTTGCACCCGTAGCAAGAATTAAGGCAATCAGAATATTGATTGCATATGCTGCTCACATGGAATTTAAACTCTATCAAATGGATGTCAAAAGTGCCTTCTTAAACGGTTATCTGCAATAAGAGGTGTATGTGAAACAACCCCCAGGTTTTGAGAATACCAAGTATCCTGATCATGTATACAAACTAGACAAAACACTCTATGGGCTAAAGCAAGCACCTAGAGCATGGTATGATCGATTGTCCACCTTTCTTCTCACACATGGATACACAAGAGGAAAAATTGATAATACACTGTTTCTTCGAAAACAAGGTGAAGATCTGTTCATAGTCCAAGTATATGTAGATGATATCATATTTGGAGGAACTAATGACTCACTTGGAGTAGAATTTGCTCAACTAATGAACAGTGAATTTGAGATGAGTATGATGGGAGAGCTAAACTTCTTTGTAGGACTCCAAATTAAACAAACTCCAGTTGGAACATCAATTCATCAACAAAAATACATCAAGGAATTACTGAAGAAATATGAAATGAATGAAGCTAAGTCAAATGACACACCCATTGGGACAACAACAAAGCTTGATAAAGATGAACCAGGTTCACCAGTAAATGACGCTAGATATAGAGGTGTGATTAGATCACTCCTATACCTAACTGCCAAATAGACCTGATATAGTGTTCAGTGTTGGTCTATGTGCACGTTTTCAATCTTGTCCCAAGGAATCACATATAAAAGTTGTCAAAAGAATCTTGAGATATCTAAAAGGCACAATAAACCTGGTTCTCTGGTATCCAACTGGTGACTCATTTGATCTAAAGGGATTTGCTGATGCAGACTATGCAGGACATATGGTAGATAGAAAAAGTACCTCTGGAATGGCACACTTCTTAGGACCATGTCTAATATCTTGGGCAACTAGAAAACAAAATGTGGTTGCTTTATCCACTGCTGAGGCTGAATATGTAGCAACTGCTTCTTGTTGTGCCCAACTTCTTTGGATAAAATAGCAGCTTAATGATTTTGGTATAAAAACAGGTTGTATTCCCATTCTTTGTGATAATACAAGTGCTATGAACATGGCCAAAAACCCAATTCAACACAAACGTACCAAACACATAGATGTTAGACATCACTTCCTTCGTGATAATGTTGAAAAAGCAAACATAGTCATGACATTCTGCAAAACTATTGATCAAGTTGCTGATATTTTCACCAAAGCACTATGAAGAGAACCATTTCAGAAAAATCGACTTGTGTTAGGGCTCATCTTTTCAGATTGATTTCTGCCCAACCAAGTTCTCAGGATATATGAATTAGGTCCAATCTAGTTGGTTCTACAACTGCTTTACACTAAGCAAGGAAAATCAGCAATAAAAATAAAAAAAGGGGAAAATTATTTCTCTTTCTCTCTCCTATGCCACTTCTCTGAAAAGCAGGTGCAACCGTCAAAGCACACGTCTCTTCGATGTCAATCCCTTATAATTACTAAAACCCCTCGTAGATAACATCAAAACCGTTCCGAATAAAGCACTCTCTCTAAACAAGCAACCAACTCTTTCTCATCTTCCATTTTTTTCCAGAAAAATCCTCAAAAATCACTATGTTTAATCCTCTTGTTTCTTACTCAGATGATTAAAATTCATCTGACAGTGCATCTTCTCAGGGGGAAGAGAACCCCGTCATTGATACAGTACTCACTCAGGGGGAAGAAAACCAACCCACAACCAAACCATCTACATCCTCCCCCAAATCAGATCCATCTACATCTCCACCACCACCAGTTACAGAAACATCTCCACCACCAGTTGCAGAGTCACCACCACCACCTGTCATAGAATCACTATCACCACCAGTCAAAGAAACTCCATTACCACCAAACCCAGAAACACCCATAACCACCATCCCAAAAAACCCCTCTTCTTCCCCATCTCACAAAACCACTCCTCAAAATCCACCACCATCTCCACATTCTCTAAACAATGATGACATCCTTCTAAGCACACTTCACCCTAAAAAAACAACACGACCAAGAAAACACATTGCAGTTAAACAAGTTCGTCCGCACAGGCCAGTAACTCGGAGTGTGAATGTAGTCAAACCAACTGATGGTGCGACATCCTGTGTGAAGCATCATCGTCTGGGTAAGTCTCCTGTTCACTCATCTGTTTCTCCAATGGTTCTTGATTCTGAATCTGATGATGTCTCTGAGGGTAACATTCTGAAACCCCTCAGTCAAAATCAAAATCTGCAAAAAGAAATGTGGATAAATTTCTCAAAGTTGGAAAGAAAAAATATTTTCAAACCAAAACAGTGCTTAGGGGTAGAACGTTTCATCCTGATATTCTATCAATGGACATAGTCAAGCAGGTTTGTGAGTTACTAAGGTTTCAGGGGTGGGAAGAGCTATTTCTTGAACCTAATCTTATTTATGAACAATAAGTAGTAGATTTTTATACAAATTTGATAATCTTGGAAGGAGATGTGGTATCTTCTTGTGTGAAGGGAGTTGAAATTGTTTTTGATGCAACTAAGCTTGGGGAAATTTTACATATACCATCTGTGGGTATTAATGAGTATCATTGGGCTTTTGATGAACATTCTAGTCTTCCAGCTAAGTTTTCTCAAGGTAGAGTCAATCCTAGGGCCCAGACTATGTTGAAAGGTATAATGGGATCAGTTCATAAGCTTCTCTTTGAGATAGTACATAAGGGAATACTACCCAGGGGTCACCAACGTCACATTGCTTCCATAAGGGACATGAGACTTATGAATGCCCTCGAATGTAAAGAACGTATTGACTGGCCCACACTGATTATCAAACACTTTGCTAGAATTGTTGATCCTAAACTAGGTTCTCATCAATTAGCATTTGGGAATCTTTTAACTAGAGTGTTTGATGCATTTGAAGTACCATTGGGAGAAGGAAGGGTTTTAACTCGTGCAAATATGTTTACTCAAACCATTCTTGATGATTGTGGTTTTCCTATGGAGTCGGAGCAGGTTGCTAATACTTCTCCACGTACATCTGGTCCTGTTGCTCAGTTACTCAGGGAACTCAAAGTGGCAGAAGAAAAGCATGCCACTCTTGAATTGGAAAACCAGAATTTACATGCTGAACTTCATACTTCAAATGCTGAGATTCACAGGCTGAAAGATCAGTTGGTGCAGCAGCAGCTTGCTAACAATGCAAGGGTTAACAAAGTTCTGGATATGATTGCTTCTTCCTCCACCAAGCCTAGTCAATCTTCAACTTGAAAAGCATCTTGTTTGCACCTGGTTCTTTTGATTGCTTAAACTCTGTGTTGATATTACTCTTTAGCCAGAACATTTTATTTTGCTCAACTGGCTGAGCATCAATTGTTGCTGTGGATGTTATCTGGTTTTCTATTAGCTGTTATTGGACTCTTTTTGATTTGTCAAAAGGGGGAAGATATTATATGTTGCATTACACAGGTTTGTCTTCATAAAAAAGGGGCAATATGATAGAATCTGAGTAATTCTACAAGTAATATAATATTGATATTTTGATGATAGACAAGAAATGCAAATAATAAGTCGTAGCAAGCAGCAAATTGACGCAGCCGCAAGCAGCAGATTGACACAGCCAAAATTAATGCTAAAGATACAAGTTGATACAAATAAGGAAACCTTAATATATTAAGGAAGGAAGTTGTATATAAAAATGATTGTACAATATAAGGTAAAATCAGTAATCCTTGTTTAAATACAATTACAATTTCCTTACCTTATTTGATAAGGATTCAAGGCAGAAGAAAATTCTATAAGAAGAGGAAAAACACAGATGAGAAGATCACGATTTCACATAGAGAGAAAAGTGAGAATTATTCATCAAGTAGAAGTCCTCAAGGTCGATAAGTTTTCTAAGTTCAAGAAGTTCTTGAGTTAGAAAGTCTTGAACTTGTAAAACTATTTTCTTGTTTCATTCTTGAGTGTTAATTACGATTCTTTGTACAAGAAGTGGGTTTGACTTCTTGTAGAGTTGAGTTTTGGTGAGGTTTGTAACAAAAGGTGGGTTTGACCTTTTGGAGAGTAGAAGTAGTCGATTATAGTTAATCGAGAGTTGTTGTAGTGGTGAGGTTTTTGATTATTGAGTTGTAATCATAAAATCATC
The DNA here is from genome assembly GCF_001406875.1 of Solanum pennellii. NCBI lineage: Eukaryota > Viridiplantae > Streptophyta > Magnoliopsida > Solanales > Solanaceae > Solanum > Solanum pennellii. Next base: position 57,472,751 of record NC_028646.1, on the reverse strand, counting down.
TAGTTGAATTAATAAAATGGGGTTTTTCCTTCCTTGATTGAGGAAGGTTTTTAATTTAACAAGTGTTTGTGTTCTGACTTAAAACCAACTTACAAGAACCTGGTTCTTATTCTAGGGGATAGGTTTCTTCACAGATATTGATCCGACAATAACTTTCTGATGGTAATATCAACAAAAACTAGATGAAGTGTCCATATATAAAGTAATTTGAGTCACTTTTGTTTAGAGATATGATAGCAGGCAGAAGTTTGAAAAGTCTATCATTCATCACTTTAGGAACAATTTTCTGGGAAACATTATTGAGGCTGATAGGTCTGAACTCAGAAAAAGATGAGGTGAGTCAACTTTAGGTATTAGAACTAGGCAAGTACTGGTTAAAAACATAGGCATCTGCTTTCCATTGAATACAACCTTCACTAATTATTCATATAAGAGCCAATAATGTCCCAGAACAAGGTGTTGAAACCATCAGGGCAAGCAATATTGTTGTTTCCTTTGATGAAAAGATCTTGACAGGAATACCTTGTAGCTTGTCATATGTTATCATCCCCTTCAATCCACTGATCATTCACATTGACTCTATGGATATGTAATATCTTCCTTATTCCTCTAACTTGCTGTGAAAGAACATGGTATTTTCCATCCCCCTCAAGTTGCCATTTAAAGTTGACTTTTTGTTTCTGTTTTTGTTTCCAGAAACTACCATTCATTTTGTGATGAATCATTAACTCTACTTTAGCCTTGTTTAGGATCATTCTATCCTTTTGTTTGAGAGAGTTAATATAATTAGCTTTGTATTGATTTACTTTCTCCTCCAGAGCCTGTTAAAAGATAGAAATTTTAGGTTAATGTTGCTGCTTTACTTGGCATTTATTGTAATGATGCTTATAAAGTTAATGCATTTTATAGGTATGCGAGTTAAATTTTGTTAATAATTTATTTAATCTAACCACACACGTTTTGATTCTACAGTTTTTTAGAGGTAGATGTAGTGTACACATAACATTGTTTTTTGAAAGTATATTTTGTTAGACTTGCTTTTTTTATGATAAAAAGAAAAGGAAAAACTAGCAAGTTTTGATGGATTAGAGGTTATTATACATTATAATAAACTAAGTTACTTACCTCATGAAATCTATCTGATTTACTTGATTCAAATTTATTCAAAAACACATAACAATCTTTTTTTCATCATTAGAATTAGTGATGTTATGCTTGTGTAAATTCATGTGAAATAGGAAGAGAAGTTAAAAGACACTCTTTTATCGAGGACATACCTCTGTTAAACACATCTGCCTTTTTTTATTATTGGAGTTGCGATAGATATGCAATGCTAATGTAGAACATAATGTCTAAAATACAAATACAATCACTCTCCCTTCATCTCTTTTTCTTTCTACATTTAAGACGTTCCTGCTTGAGCAACTACCACTTAAAATATTCAACATCTTGATTAGATATGATTTAAGGGTGACTATTATTTCAAAATTTATGTTGATATGCTCTGCCATTACAAAAGATACCTCCAAAAGACCCCTGATCATGTGCTTTAAATTATATATATATATATATATATAAAATATATATATATATAACTTTTTTTTAGAAATTCAAACTTTTGAAAGTCTATACCAACTATTTGTTATTTCTGTTACGTTATATCTTCCTAACTCTGTTAATTTCTAGATAGGAAACTCAACTGCAAGTTGTTAAGAACGGTACAATTATCACACATTATGAAAAGAGTTTGTTCCGTTCCAAACACACTTGGTGTCGATGAACATGTCCAATAATCAACAAAGGCATATGGAACTCATGTTCATGATTTCACCTGGATGATCATTCGGGGCACAATTGCTGAACCAGTAGAAGAGGTTATACCCCCGAACCACCATTGTTGTCACCAATACAATTAAAAGTTACATCGTTTCACAGTTTCGACTATCAAGCTATATGCTTCGAGTTCGGTATCACTCAACATTTTTCTATACTATACTTGCCACACATATTACCCATTTTCCGTAGCTATTTTAACTTATTAACAACTCCTTACTTACTGCAAGATGTTTTTGCCCTCGTAGCCCTCCATCATAAGCTTCAAATGGAAGCAGAATTCAAGATTTCATCATCATTGATTATCAGTATGTACAATTTTATTGTCTAACCATGTAAATCAATCAATATTTGATAGAAAAAGTCAAGCAACCAACTTTGTCTTTGTAGCTATATACCAACTATTTTATCTTCGATTTATAAATTATAACCGGTCATTCATTTCTGTTGAATAATCATACCATAATGAGTTTGTTGAGTGAAAATTTGTTCTTCACATTGAAGATGTATGACATTATGTAGAGACAAAAAGTTATACAATATATAACATATAATTCAATATATTATGAAACAATATGTAATAACCATTCAAAGAGAGTAATTATCAATCTATTGTTTATCATTTAAAACATATTTCATATTGGACTAAATCATCATTTAAGTTTCTTCTCTTTATTTTCATTAAGATTTGAGTAATCTAACCAGACATGCCCTTGGAGTTTACAAGCTTTATAGAATAGTTGATCGATTGATTGATATGTTATGAGTATCACATATAGTTGAACCCAAATGTTCTACTATCATGGTATAGTTATGGTAACTATTTCGATTATATGGCTGGGCATACTTAGTTGCAGAATGTACCAAGTCTCCACTTAAGGAACCGTTCTTGCGCAAAGGTAGCTGGTAATGCTGTGAATACTGAAATTTTTCAGCAATATTTAACTTCGGTTGTAATCGAACAAAAGAGAATATTGTAGTCCTTGTGAAGGACTCTAAAGAAGCTGCAATTGCCTTCATCTTGTCTCCTAATTTGGCTCTTTTGATTTGTGTCCCTTTGTTCTTCTTACAGTGATTGCTTCTTAATTAATAGGTCCACAAAATAGTTCATCTTTAGTGTCATTTTTCTCTTCTTAAAAATGGAAGTTTGTTGGCGTTACTCTTTTAAGGTATTTAAGTAGTTATTAAGAGACCATATGACCACCTAATCTACTAGATGTAGATGTGAAAAATTAAAAACAACAACCTCAAGAACTATTGTTGTGCCTTCAGTTCCAGTGGTCCTAACTTCAGCTCTTTCCCACCCCCCACCCCAATTTGGCGGTTATTAGATCTCTCTTATGTTCTCAACAATCTTGATTTCATTTGTTTTCTTTTCTTTGGTTCACATTGTCAAGGTGATTGATATTTAGGATAGGTAAGATATGAACATATGGATTGAATTGACCTTAGTTACTTCAAAGTTTTGAACTTATTTTTATAACCTTAGTTACTTTAAAGTTGCAAACTTTCTTACCATGAGACTTGGAGTTTTATAAAACTTGATATTTAAGAAAGTTTTCTCACACTTTGATTCCCAAGAGGATGCACATATAAAGCTCAAAACTTTTTAGTCAGATATTTGAGATAACTAAATCCCATCGTTAAATTTGATCTTAGGTGCAGGGAGGATCGTTGCTTAGAGATTATAGAATAAATGAAATCTCATGTAAATTGTTAGGGAGGACCAATACTGATAGCAATCACCTGTGGCCATTCACTGCACCAGCAACTCTAGAAAGCAGCAAACGCAAGTTGTACCAGATCATGATGGAGGAAGACTGAAAGGTATTCTCTTGACAACTTATTTTTACTTGATTCATACTATCATCGAATGCAAATACACATTCAGTCGTTTATGTTGTTTTAATACCCTAAAAAATATCGCTTGTTAATTAGAATCCTGATCTAACTCTAATTAACCAAACTACATTCATTTGTCATTCTATTTCTTTAACAATTGATACCTTCAAATGTTGATGGCTCTTCTGATGTTGATGGCGTAAACTTTTGCTGCCTACTTTTTCAAAATTCTCAGGTACAACCCAAAATGATTATATTATATTTTTATCTTACATGTTGTCTTTAATTCTGAAATACTCCATTCACTAACAAGTTTTAGAATTGTTGATGCAGTGATCCACATTTACTATACTAAATTCATTCTTAAATAATCCAATCACTTTAAAGTTGTACTAAATTCATTTTTCCTCTTATTTCACAGGTAAATTTTATCTGGAGCTGCCCAACTCTGAAAAACAGCCAAAAGTCAGTATTATGTAAATATGATAGGATGTAATTATCTAAATAATACAGCCATAATTGCCAACTATATTTACAATATCTAGCGATCTCTATATATCTATGTATCTCCATATATACATTTAGCCGGCTCATACATTTCTATATGTTTAGATCCAACTAACAAAAATCTTCCAACGCTTGCACGGGTCACCTCTATCTAGTATATACAATAATTAACAACTTAAAAATATTTAAAAATATGTAAAGAATTATTCAGTCAAATTTAGATTGCAAAAATTTAAAAGTTGGTCAAATTTAAATTGATGAACTGCCAAATTTAGATTTAAAAATTGGTCAAATTTAAATTGATGAAATCCAACAATTTATATAAAAATTGGTGAAATGTAAATTTCTGAAAATTTAGATTTAAAAATTGGTCAAATTTAAACTGCTGAAATCTGGAGAAAAAAAAATTAAAAATTGGTCAAATTTATAAATTGCTAAAATCAAAATATTAAATTTAAAAGTTAGACAAATTTATGAATTGCTAAAATCCAAATATTTACATTTAAAAGTCAGTCAAATTTATTAATTGCTAAAATCCTAATATTCAAATTTTAAAGTTGTTCAAATTTACTGAAATCCATATATTTACATTTACAAGTTAATCAACTTTATAAATAGCTTAAGTCCAAAAATTAAGATTTAAAAGTTTGGTCAAGTTTATATATGGCTAAAATGGGAAAATAGTTAAATGGTCAACCCTTTTTAGCATAACAATTTTTGCTATATAAATGCCTTTCCCGCCTCACAAATGTCTCTCAACATACAACAACATTCTCTCTTCAGGGAAACAGACACACTTGTGGCTACTCTTGAGTTTTTTCTCCCAGCTAAACCCTAATCAATGAAGCTCCGTTCTCGTCCTTCTTCCTCTCCCGCCGAAGGTTTCATCGGAAAATCCTTCCTTTTATGGTTTCTGCTTCTCTATACATATGCGATCATACTTTTTTTTTCTTTTCATGTGAATTTTTGCCCTTTTTTTAATTGAATTTTAGTGATTGCAAAAAGTGATATGGGAGTTTTTGTTTTTTTTTAAAGGTGTGTTTGGTATGGAGGAATTTACATAGACCATTTTCGATTTTTCGGAGTCTGAAACAATTTCTTCTCTGTTGTTTTTTTCAAAAAGATCTTCTGTTTTGAGTTTATATCCATCTTTATAAACAAGTAACACCTACTTTGTTTTAAAAAAATGAATTTTAATTTGTGTGTGTGATAAGGCATTTCTCTGAGATGGTATATATATGTCATACATCTAGTATGTGTTGTGCATAAAGGTAAATGATGTGGTTGGACTTGATGTGAATTGTGAAATTAGGAAAACAAAGCCGCCAATATCAGGACAGCTCTGATGAGGATGACCTTCTTTCTATACCCTCGGATTCTGAGTACAATGTAATCAGTGATGAAGGTAATTCATAGAACTTTTTATTATTCATGCAAATGTTGTCAACTTATGAAACAAAATTAATATGCCCTCAATTTGGTCTTTTTTAACTGTTGCAACTACTGTGAAAACTGATGCTTGATACCTATTGGATAACCTGAGGCAAAAACTCATGCAGACAAATATGGATGTGTGTTGAATAGTGAATGTAAACGGTTAATTATGTGATTGTACTAATTGGTTTAATCATATATGCAGATGTAGCTGATGAAGTTGTTAATTTAAATGAGGAAGTGGTATGCTCTAATAGAACAAAAAGAAACGGGGGCAAAAAGAGGATTGAAACAAAAGAAGATCAGGGAGAAGAAGAGGAACATGTAGATTTGGTATTGAATGAAGTAGGAGGGGGTGGTGAAGTAGATGCTGGCTACCTTCAATTGATAGGGAGGATAGAGGATAGGAAGAAGATCCGTGAAAAGAATCAAAAGAAGAGACCTATTTTGCTGTGGGAGATCTGGGAAGAAGAAAACGATAGTTGGATGGCTGAAAACTATCCAAATGATCCTGACCTCAATATTCAGGATGAGTTGGTGACTGAAACTGCTCAGCCACCATCTGATTTCATTATGCCCTTGCTGAGGTACCAGAAAGAGTGGTTGTCTTGGGCGTTGAAGCAAGAAGAATCTAATGCTAGAGGCGGTATACTTGCTGATGAGATGGGGATGGGGAAGACTGCTCAAGCCATAGCTCTTGTTCTTGCTAGACGTGAACTAGCGCAAGCAATTTCTGATTCCAGTTTGCTCTCATCTGCCCCTTGTTCTTCCCAGGAGCTCCTTGCAGTGAAAGGAACACTAGTTATATGTCCGGTTGTTGCTGTGATTCAGTGGGTCAGTGAGATTGACCGCTTCACCGCTAAAGGAAGCAACAAAGTTCTGGTATACCATGGTGCCAATAGGGAGAAGAACATTGACAAATTTGCAGAATATGAATTTGTCATCACTACATACTCCACGGTGGAGGCTGAGTACCGGAAAAATGTGTTGCCACCAAAAGAAAAATGTCAGTGGTGTGGAAAGTCTTTTTATGAACAAAAGCTCCCTTTTCACCAGAAGTACTATTGTGGACCACATGCCGTTAAAACGGACAAACAATCAAAGCAGCAGAGCAAGCCTGGAGGAAAACCATCAAAGCTGAAAAAGAATCCTATTGAAGGTGATTCAGAGATTGATACGGGTAAAGGAGGTCGTGGGAAGGGTATAAAGCGCAAAAGCGATACTGATGCTGGTTCTGTTGATGATTCAGCCTGTGCCAGTCAAGATATGTCCCCGAGGAAGTCAGTTTTGCACTGTGTGAAATGGAATCGTATCATTTTGGATGAGGTAAAAAGTTTGTCTTTGTCCTAAAAGCACATTGAATACTCAATTTCTCATGACATGAAACTTTCGTGTACACTCTTGTTTGGTCTTTGTTACCTTGTTTTTCCTTTCTTAATAAAGGTATGTTAATTTTGGTCTTCATAGTGAAGCCCTGAGTAGTCTGTTCCTTCCATCTATATGATCATAGTATACATAAGGCATGAAGTGTTTGCGTCTGCATCTCAAAATTCTTCTTTACGTGCAATACAAACCCTTAATCTGCAGCTTTCTCTCAACCCTTCATCTCAAGTTCTCTAACTGATTGCACTTTTGTGGCATAGGCCCATTATGTAAAAGATAGACGTTCCAACACTACAAAAGCTATTCTTGCGCTAGAATCTTCTTATAAGTGGGCCTTAAGTGGTACTCCCCTCCAGAACCGTGTAGGAGAGCTTTACTCTCTTGTAAGTTTCTTGGATTAATGTTCTTTTGTGGCTAACATAATTGGCATCTTCATTCCCTGAAATTAATACATCCTCACTTTTGGACAGGTCCGTTTCCTGCAAATTCTTCCTTACTCGTACTACTTCTGCAAAGATTGTGATTGCAGAGTTCTGGACTATAGGTACACTTAAAATTTTCTTTCTGATTTTGGCATCTAACTTGGCTTTGAGAGAGTAACATATTTCTCAAGTTTTGTTTTATTTTTACTCTGTTATATCTGTTCTTTTTTACCATAGAATTTGTCGTTGAATCATGAATGTTTAAATGACAGTTGAAATCTTTCTTACTTGAATCTATTTTTAACTTACACCATTTGAAATCTCAGTTGTTCCCTCTTCTGCTTGTGTTTATTTTAGCTCATCCGATTGCCCACATTGCCCCCACAAACCTGTTCGGCATTTTTGCTGGTGGAATAGAGTAAGTTATCAAATTGATTTACTTATTCTGGTGCTTGCTGTTATTTCGGATAAAAATATAGTTGCTGACATCGAGACGTTTGATACGTTTTCTGTCTCTAGTATATTGCGTCACCCATACAATCTCAAGGGAATTATGGGACTGGTAAAGATGCGATGGTTTTGTTGAAACACAAAATTTTGAAAAGCATATTGCTAAGACGTACTAAAAAGGGAAGGGCTGCTGATCTTGCACTTCCACCAAGGATTGTAAGTTTTGGTTCACATTAATGCAGTGCTCGAGTTGATAATCATTTACTCTCCACTCAGCCTGTTAGTTACTTTCGCGTTCAGGTTACCTTGCGGAAAGATTCTTTGGATGTTAAAGAAGAAGACTACTACACATCACTGTACAATGAAAGCCAGGCACAATTTAATACGTATGTCATCTATTTTGGTCACTACTTATGCAACTGGATACTTTCTTATTTGAAAGGTATTTTTGTTTTTTTGTTGCTCTCGATCTGCTACTCATGGTAATGTTCTTATTCAGTTTGTTTTAATGGGACAGATCATGGTGTGTGTGTATATATATGTGAGTGTGTGACTGTGTCTGTGTGTGTATATATATATATATATATATATATTGACACTCCTTGAGTTCTTCCTGGAAATATTTTACACTGTTTTTCTTCGAAAGTGCTCAATACTAGCTATTCCACCTTCTTCTTATCACTATACTATTTCTTCCTGATGTATTTTGTTGCAGATACATTCAAGCTGGTACTTTGATGAATAACTATGCTCACATTTTTGATCTACTCACACGCCTGCGACAGGTATTGAGACCGTACTTTCAATCTGAACTGTTCTGAATAATGTAATGAAGCCTGCTTGCATTTGGTTTTAGTTGTCAATATTTCTACATAAATTTTGGTAAAAGAACAAGACCATGGAAACGAAATGTTTGATGTTGTTAATGGGTGAAAATCTACTATCAGAGCAAATAATTCTTACAAAGACAAAACCCTTAGATGTCCAAAAACTTAAATAAACCTTCAAAACATGAATTACAAATTACTTGGTAAATGTACTTCTACACAATAGCATTGGCAGCACACTAGCGATCCTAGGTCAAAGATCAGCACACTCTTTTCCAATTGGGCAAGTGATTGCAGACCCTTCCGCGTTTCACCCTTTGGACTCACAATCACCACAACATTATCTTCAAAGTACATGTTAACAACGCCCTTTCTATGCCATGGCTTGCCAACAATAATAGCAGGCATAACCTTCTTCATAAGATCTGGTTTACCCTTGTTGACAGTGGGCGTTACCATGTCTCCAACATAAGCTGAAGTTAAATAATGTACAGAGTCTTTGCACCAATGTTATTAGCGCAGTTCACCATCACCACTACTGGCAAACCCAGCGTCATCCTGAATTCATTGTCCTCATTTTGACATTGTGGACAGTGTTGGTTTGGATTATAGAAACCCAGCCTGATGTGTGATCCAGTGTGGCAAAATGTTAGACAAGGATACCAATTTAGCCTACAGTCCCCTTGCTAATAATTTAACTTTTTGCGATACAATCCCGAATTATCCAGTTTAGTTGAATGGTCCTTAAGAAATAGCATTGAATATGTTAAATGCATGTCTAAAATTGTGTTTTTTTTTCTGAAACTATACTAAAGTGCCTATTTTATATTTCTTATTTTAAATTCCTTGAATAAAGAAGAGCAGGAGCGAGCTTTGACTTCATTAGTCTCCTTTGTGATTGCTAGTGGTTACTCTGACTATTTCACTGTTTTTAGCGTGCCTTGGCTACAAGTTTCCGTTTTGGGATGTTATTCTCCAGTATATGACCTTGTATACAAACCTTGCCTTCTCCGTTTGCATCTTCTTAACTTCTTTAATAATTTTAGGTTCTTAAAGAAATAAACAGTTCAAATTTCTCGTACTAAGCACAGAATTTGACTTTCTATGATCTATGCATTATTTTATCTCAAAAGTGATAATTTAGAAAAAAATTGCTTATATTTGATGGAATTTATTTTCCTCGATTTTATTTTTGATCTGACCACAGGCAGTTGATCATCCTTACCTTGTGGTATACTCGAGTGTTGCTTTGGCTAGAAGAGAAAGCACAAATGATGCTGGCTCTGTTGAACAACCATGTGGTTTATGTCATGATCCAGTAGAAGATCCAGTTGTGAGTTGCATCCTTCCCCCCTTCCCTGAAAAAAGAAATAAAAAGTAGTAAAGAAAGAAAAAAAGAAACTTGATAATTCACCTAAAGTTAATACTTGTACTACATTAATGTTCCATCTATTATATGATGGATATTTCAAATCTTAATGTGGCCATATTTCTCCGCATTTACATCTACGATGTCTTTTCAAAAGCTATTCAGAATAGCTTTTTTAGACTTCTTTGAGTGCCTGAGCTTCTGTTAATTCTTCTCCAGCACTATATGAAAGACCTCAAATATTTAACTAGAAATGCTTTTAAGAAAGCCTTTAAACACCTAAAAGGACTTCCATAAAATTTGTGGACTTCATCATTTAAATTCATGTACCTCATTTCTTGACAATCTAAGAAAAGATGCTATAAATTCTTTTACATTATTCTGTCGTTTGAAGTTTGAACCGACTCTCTTATAAAACATGTACGTCTTTTGATTATTGCAGGTTACTTCTTGCACACACGTCTTTTGCAAGTCATGTCTAATAGATTTTTCTGCAAGTGTGGGACAAGTTTCATGCCCTTCATGTGCTAAAACACTTACAGTGGATTTCACGGCAAATGATAAGGGGGATCAGAAATCTAAAGCTACTATCAAAGGGTTTAGGTCCTCAAGTATACTGAACAGAATTCATCTTGATAATTTCCAGACAAGCACAAAAATAGAGGCTTTGGTATCCAATTACTTTTCAATCAATATATATATCTTGTCCCTTCTTTATATGTTGCTTTATTTTATTGTTTTCCTCTCACAAAGAGTGCAAGATGCTGCAATGTTGCATCATTTGCAGGAATTAGATATGTTTCCTAAGGCACCCATACCATCTAACTTACCAGGCATAGGATCAAGATGTTACGCATGCAGAAGTTCAGGATAATGGTTTCAGTCTTTTTAGATATTGTATCTTGGTGAATTTGCTTGATATGCACCTAGGAAAATTGATAAATTTCTCGTGAAGTTTGGAAGTGAGCAAAATGGGGGATACATGAGGTCTAATTGAAGTTTTGCTTACCATTGGAAACGTTGAATCAACTACCGCCCCCACTTTGAGTAGAAACTAATTGAGTTTGCTTACCATTGGAAATGTTGCATCAAATACCACCCCCACTTTTAGTGGAAACTAATTGAGGAATAATAAGTACTCGTAGTGGTCTCAATCTTATATATATCCTTTGATATTATGTCTTAAACTCGTCTAATGCTTTTCTTGTGAATATCTATGGTATCTCTGTTGTGGTAAAAAGAACCACTATGCGTCGTTCTCATTGCTGCTTCTTTTATTGGCTCTAGAGAGAAGAAATAAGGTTCATGATTGAAAGAGATGGTTCTGCGAAAGCAATAGTCTTCAGTCAATTCACATCATTTTTGGATCTGATACACTATGCTCTACAGAAGGTAAGATATGCTATCTTTATCCCCTTCCACACCTACCCCTCTTGTTGCCATCAGTAGTCACAACAAAAACCATATCTTGTGTGCATATGGCAGTCGGGCGTCGGTTGTGTTCAGTTAGATGGATCCATGTCTATGACTGCCAGAGATTCTGCAATTACAAGATTCACCGAGGATCCAGATTGCAGGATATTCCTTATGAGCTTGAAAGCCGGAGGTGTTGCCCTCAATCTTACAGTGGCATCACAAGTAAAGTTTTTCTTTCCTTTCTCTGTCAATGCATATTTTTCATTTCTTGTCAAATACCAAGTGAGTTGAATCTATTATTTGATTCCTTCTTCTCTTCAGGTTCCAAATATTTATTTTGTTGGGGAAATTTTAACTTCCTTCACTGTTCACCTAAAGAACAAATGCTTTTTGGGACGTGTAATTTTTTGTTGAATGACTTAGACTATTTTCCTTGATGTGTCGCTCTCCTCTTGCACTTTACTAGGTTTTCTTGATGGATCCTTGGTGGAATCCTGCTGTGGAGCAGCAAGCCCAAGATAGAATCCATCGAATAGGGCAGTATAAACCAATCAGGTGTGTGTTTGTATTTCTTTAACCAGCTATACCAATGAAGGGAGCTTATTTTTGTTTTCTCATTTCTAGGATTGTGAGATTTGTGATTGAGAATACAGTCGAGGAGAGGATCTTAAAGTTGCAACAGAAGAAGGAGCTTGTTTTTGAAGGGTAAGTTTCTCCAACTTCATTGTTCTAGTTGCATGGGTATTCAAAGAAAATAATTCGATGACTACAAATTGTTGAGTAATTTTGATCCGTTTTCTTAGAAATGATTTCAAGATAAATTAAGAGAATTGAGATTTTCTTTTTGTGAACATATAATATTGTGCTGAGATGAGTTTTAAATGGAGCGTTATGGTCAGAGACTTGTTAAAAGTTGAGCTAAGGATTGGAGTAGGGTCATACACTATTTTATCTTCATTCCTTTTTTTCTTTCTCATTCATATAAGTCGCAACTCGCAACTATAAACACTTAATGCTTCTCCCTTCAAATCTCACTTGGACAGATTATTGGCCTATACTGTTTTACACTTGGCTTCCGATTTTCCTCTTTTACTCTTAACACTCTCCTCTATTCTCTCTCTGATGTGCTGATTGTACAATATTTGATGTTTTGTGCAGGACGGTCGGTGGCTCTTCTGCGGCCTTGGGGAAATTAACAGAGGCAGACTTGAAGTTCTTGTTTGTAACCTAAATTAGATTATGCAAGAAAGATCATTTGATCTTTGTTTTGTTTCTTGCTTGAATATTATCCCTAGTGCTGTTGTTTTTGCAAAGTAGGAAAGTCAATCCTCTTCTGTTGGTTTTACTAATCTTAACTTTATCACCATATGTCGGAATTTTCAATTATTGTTCCAACATTTATCTACTTTATAATATTGTTAGTCTTATAATTCCAATATCATTATTTTTCACTTCAATTGTCTTGTTTTGATCTTTTGTTTTACATCTCCACGTAACACATGAAATTGTGAAGTTTTTAAAAATTATTTTCTTGCGAAGTCTTTTTTTCTTTGAATTTTATATCTAAATCATCTGGTATGAGAAACATATCTTAATGTTGACGGAACCAAATGTGTGTATGCATACATTCAGGCGTGTCTGATCCAAATTTTTTGTCCATGTGTTTTTGTTTTTTTGCTAACACGTTATTTTTGAGTTGAGTATCAAAAACACGCTAAACTGTTTTTTAAAAAATTCATATCTAAACTATTGAGAGTGAAAAATACACCTAAATTATAATTTTAAAATCATTTTTTCTTTTATCTTTTTAAACTAAAAATGCAACCTATAATCGGTCAATTCATAATTTCGCCACATCAACATAGAGCATATTACACTTCTTTTCTTTCCTTGATTGTCAAAAAATAGTACTCCTCCGTCCCTCTTACTCGTTGAATTGTGACTTTTTACTTATCATTTTCGATAAATCAAGAAAATACAATATTTTTTATCTATCATATTCTCAATTTATTTAGAGATTTAATATTTTTGAAAAAGGTAGAATCCTTTTGATGAGTAAATTGATCTTTGAATTCTATCAATTAATAGGGGTCAAATGCAATTATTATTTTCTTAATAGATGTGTCAAGTAAAAAATGGACAAGTAATACGGAGAGAGGGAGCACTTACAATTTTTTAACATATCTTAGTTAAAATATCTACAGAAAAAATTATATCAAACTTTAGGTGTCACTACATGTGTTAAACCGTTTTTAAACAAACACCTTGCAATAGGTTAAAGAACAAAAAGAAAGGCTTAACTCATCCGCGGCCCCTTAAGTTGTCCACATAATTCGTTTAAATACCTCAACTAGACCTAATACCTATTGAACACCTCTACCAATCAAGATTTGAACCGCTTAAGTTTTTTTTTTTTGTCACTTTTCATAAATTGTGTGGTGTGTGTTAATAAGCTCGTTACATGTATCCGATGTGTATAATATGACCATTTAACAACTACCACGCGTGTTCATCGTGTATTGTTAATGGATTAATTCAAACTAATATGTATTCAGAGATAATGACTATTCAGTTAGCTGCTGAAATCTGTGTGCATAAAGGCTTCACAAATGTGGTGATTGAGACTGATTCAACCATTGTTAGACTGATCATGATACAAGAGGTGTCTGCACCCTGGGCTGTTGATGCAATAGTCAGGAAAATTATTACATTGTTGAGGGATAAAAAAATGCGATTTTCTCATGTACAGGGAAGGAAATGTTGTGGCAGATAGCCTAGCTAATTATGTCATTGATGAGGAGATTTCTGGCACTTTTGAGGAGTTCCACCAGCTGCCTGCACAAGCTAGAAAGCTTATCAATGTTGATAAAGCTCAGATTCCTTCGTAATGGGCAAAATCCCTAAATCGTTAATTTTGGCAGAATTGAAGCGATTTCTTCCAGATTGAAGTTGATATCGCCTGGTTTGTGTTTTGATCTTGAAGATTTCTCCTTGTAAGCTAGGATTGTTAATGTTTGTTTTTTTTTTACATGTTTTGTGAAATGAATTCAAAAGGCTAGGGTTTTGTTAAAATCTAGGATATGTGATTTATTTTGTTCCTCATTACAATTCCCCAGTAAATATGCTTTTAAGCTTTCATTTTTAATTGTTGTATGGGTTATATGAGTATATTATGCAATCTTAAGTTAGGGTTTGTTTGATATTTTGCAGGGTTACCTAAAAATTGACCATGGAGGAGATTATATTTACAAACATTTCTCATGGTGAAATCTTATCCGAGATAACTGTCCCTACTCATGTTGAAAATTGTGTGCCAATACTTAGTTATAAGGACCACTTTTCCATTTTGGAACTACTATGTTATACTAAAGAATTGGGCTATGAAACTGTTGGAGGCTTTTGTGTTTACGATTTATTGAATAAACAATTTGTAGTAATTACATCTAACCAACATATCCTACACATAATTAAAGACTTAAAACATGAGGACACTTTTGAAGTATTTATCTGTCATGTATTAGGTGTACCCTTACTTGACATTGAGAGACCTACTAGCTATCTAACTAATAATAGTATTGATGTTGGTGAGGCTATTGACCTAGGTAGAAAGGGTGAGGTTGTTAACCTTGGTGGTGAGGGTGTTGATATTAACCTTGGTGAAGAGGGTGAGACTGTTAACCTAGGTGGTGAGGGTGTTGATATTAACCTTATCTTAGACTTTCTTTCTTCACAACCTGGTACATCAAGTGAGAAGATTCTATGGTGCAACAAAATTGAAGAGTGATTCGCCAACCAATGTAAATATTGGCTTAAAACCCCGTGGCCTAAATGGAAGGTAAAAGATGCAGTAGGAAAGCAAAAAAACAAAAACAAAGGGCCTTGTGGAACCTCCAAGAAGTAGTTTATTTGGAAAGCTGTTATGATTTTGGCCTATGTTAAAAGGGTCTTCAAAAATCTACTCTTTAATTTATTTGAACACTTGTGTAATGTATTTTTAAACACGCCTTGTATTCGCAAGACTATGTATTTTGAACCATGCTTAGCAGCACAATGATTTTTGAACAATAACTAGACAGTCTCTCAATGCATTTGTGTTATGTATTTTTCAACCATGCCGTTGTATTATGTATTTTTCAACCATGCATTTGTGTTATTGGCTCAATTTCTAAACAACAACAAGAGAATTTCTCGATGCATTTGTGTTTGTCTCGGTAAGACTACTCAATCCGAGAACTAATTGGTCTGAAAAATTGCCCTGCTTTCCAGAAAACATGGCAAGTTACAAAAAAGAGGCAAGTTACAAAAGAGACTGATCAATACACATTCAAACTTCCAATTTGATACTAAATATGAACTTAACATAGGCCTAATTATTACAAAACAGACCAATTTGGTACAACACTAATTGGTCCAGATTAGCCTCCTGACTACTATAAAACTAAACAATTTAGTACTATAATCTTGAACTACTATGAAATACACCTTATTAAAGAACCATTTAATAGTTAGCAGGCAAAGAAAAACACTTACAAGTCGGTTAAATGAAGAAATATGGTCACAAACATCAAGGATTGATAGGTTTTGGGTATCAGTTGAATGGGATGAGACTTTCAAAAGATATCAAACTATCTATTACATCATAATGCTCTTAGATTAAACCAATGATGCTAAAATGTGAAGAATGGGTTACTTTAAATTTGAGAACATGTGGTTTTAGTTTGAAGTCTTCATGGAGAAATTAAAAGAATAGTGAGAGAACTATGACGTTACTTGCAGCCCTTATCAGGTACTTATGGAGACGGTAAAAAGGTTAGGAGGAGAAATAAGAAATGAAATAAGGAGGATTTCGGAAGATTAGATAAGAGAAATTGGAGAAGTTAGCAAAACTCGAGAACTGAATCAGAATGCTGATTGCAGTCAGCTTAGGCAAGGATGCGAGGCACAGCAGCCTGCAGCTTTGCAAGAGCTTGCAGTTCCTCCTTTATTGCTTTAGTACCTAAGAAGAAGGGTGCCGACGATCTAAAAGGTTTTAGGACCATTAATCTGATAGAAAATGTTTATACAATTATATCTAAGCTAGTTTGAAAAAAGGCTTAGAAAATTTGTTTCTGATAAACAAAATTCTTTCTTAAAGAGAAGGAAGATTATAGATGCTTCTCGTATTGCAAAATGAGGTACTGAACTGGAGAATGAAGTAAGGGGAGCCAGAGATTCTATGTAAACTTTATGTGGAGAAGGGATAATGATTGTTGGTGATTTCTATTTAACATCTCACAGCAAATGGTTTGTGAAGAAAAATGGATTAAGTTTTATGTCGTATTCCATTTTGGTAAATTTTGAAGCTGTGGGAGGGTTGTCACAAGGTAACCCTGTGCTTCTTTTTCTTTTCATTTCTGTAACGGAAGTAATAACAAATAGTATTAAATAAATAGTATTAAATAATATTAGTATTTACTGTGTACTAATCCTAGTCCTATTAGGATTAGTACTCCTTAATCCTAGTCCTATTAGGATTAGTACTCCTTCCTATATCTCCTATATATATCTCCCATGTATTCCCTTATTAGGTTAACACTTCAATACAATCAATATTCCTTCATGGTATCAAGAGCCAGAAAACCTAGATCTTCTTTTATCTAGGTTTTTTTTTCTCTCTTTAGGGCACCGATCGTTCCCTCTCTTCTCTTGGGCGGCGGCAGCCATGACAACCGAGGTGGATCCTCTCGATTCACTTCCTTCTGGCGTTAAACTCCTTCTCAGGCATCTTCATGCCCTGATTCCCGAAAAATTATCAGACATAAATTACCCTACATGGAAAATCACCGTTCTTACAGCCCTTGAGGCCAATTACCTTCTCAAATACGTCGATGGAAGCACAGAACCGCCGCCGGCAGTCATCACCGCCACGGACAAATCAGAAAAAACCAATCCGGCCCATGCCGCCTGGAAAGCCGTGGATGGCCAGATCCGATCATGTTTGATTGCGGTCATCTCTCCCACGGTTCAGAAACACGTCCGATCCTACACAACTGCTTCAGCCCTGTGGACGGCCCTCGCAACACGCTATGCATCAATTTCCCACTCTCATATTTTTCAATTGCGTGATCGTCTCCACACAATTACCAAAGGCACGAAAACTATGGCGGAGTATTTAGACGAGGTCTCCACCATCATCACAGCCCTCGACACCGTGAACGAAATCATTCCCGAAAAAGATCTCGTCATGTGCGTCGTTCGGGGGCTCCCATCAGCTTACTCCTCCATTAAACAGGCGGTTCGCATCAGTCCAACGCCCGTTGACATGGCTACTCTCTCCTCGTGGCTAAAAAGTGAAGAAATCAACGTGGATCTGGAGAGCAAACTTCTTCTCCGAGAAGCCGCTGTTATGGAGCCGGCCACCGCCCTCACCGCAAGCCAGAACTATCGCGGGGGGCGTGGTGGCGGCCGGCAGGGGAGCCGCGGCGGCTACGGCAGAAACAGCGGAGGCCGCGGGCGCGGCGGTCGGCAGGGCAGTCGTCCGCCGTACGACGGTCAGCAGCACGGCAGCAACAACAGCCTGCACTCCTTCGGCAGCGGCGGGCAGTCATCTTCCAGCGGCGGGCAGGGCACTTACGAGCGGGATCGTCCAACTTGTCAAATCTGTCAGAAAACAGGACACACCGCTGCTCATTGCTGGTTTCGGTATGAGGAGAGCCGAAATAGTGATAACCGTGCCAATTATGCATCTCAAGCCGGCCCTTCCTCTGAATGGCTGTTGGATACTGGGGCCAACATGCACGTTACTTCTGATCTATCCAAGCTTAACGCTCCAAATCCATATCATGGCTCCAATGGTATTACTGTTGGCAACGGTGAGTCCCTTAATATTTCTCACACTGGCACGGGTACCATTAAAACCCCCACCGCTATCTTTCACCTAGGTAACCTTACCCACGTCCCTTCTATTAAATCCAATCTCCTTTCAGTTCACCAATTCACAAAAGACAATAATTGCTCACTCTTGTTCACCTCTAATGATTTTCAGATCCTAGACAATACTACCAAGAGGGTGATTTTTCAGGGCCCCTGTGAGCATGGTCTGTACGTTCTTCCTGGCACAAGTTCGTCTGCCCACCCAGTTTCAGAAAGCGTTCCTGTGGCTCCGGTGGCTCTTTCGGCTGATGGCCACAGTCTGTTGTGGCACAGTCGTCTGGGTCACCCGTCTACTCAAATAATAAATTCTTTAATGTCTCAATTAGGTTTTTCTTCCATTCATGTAAACAATTGTGACTCCTGTTCAATTGCTAAATCTCATAAATTACCTTTTACTTTATCTGAGAAGCGTACAACTGCACCTTTTCAACTTATTCATTCTGACCTATGGGGTCCTACTGCTGTTCCTTCATTTGCTGGTTTTCGCTATTATATTTGTTTTGTGGATGATTTTACAAAATACACTTGGTTGTACCCACTAAAACACAAATCACAGGCATACACCACCTTTGTCACTTTTGAAAAAATGGTCAAAACACAATTCAATTCTCATGTTAAACTTTTTCGAAGTGACAATGGAAAGGAATATGTCAATAACATCTTTGGCCAGTTTCTGCAATCCCTGGGAATTATACATCAAACCTCCTGTCCATACACTCCCGAACAGAATGGGGTGGCTGAGCGTAAGCATCGCCATCTCATTGAAACGGTGGTTACTCTTCTACATCAATCTCATCTCCCTGTCTCCTTTTGGGTAGAAGCTCTAGCCACCGCAAACTACCTCATTAACAGAATGCCCAGTCACACTCTCTCCAACAAATCACCCTATCAACTCCTTTACCAAGAACTTCCCAATTATACCAACCTCCGCGTCTTTGGGTGTCTTGCCTACCCTTGGCTACGCCCTCATATTACTCACAAATTACAACCCCGATCCCGTCCTTGTATTTTTTTGGGCTATCATCCTACCTCCAAGGGTTATCGCTGTCTTGACCCACAAACTCATAAAGTCTACATATCTCGTCATGTCAAATTTGTCGAAAATGAGTTTCCCTACGAGTCTATTTCCTCCTCCACAAATACATCATTCATTGGCGTCCTTCCCCTTTTTCCAACATACTCACAGGGTCCCTCACCACCTTCCCCCACACCTCCACCCACTACCCAACCACCCCTCATCACCCCTTCGACCGTCACCCACAATACACCCGCAACCACCACCCACACTCACAACCAACCCGAACCACCCCATACCCACAACATCTCCAGCCCGATCCGTTTTGGGTCCTTCCCGGCCACCCCCGAATCACCACCGCCCGTGCCACCCCCCAATACTCATCCCATGTTAACCCGTGGCAAAGCCGGTATCTTTAAACCCAAAACCTTTCAGGCTACCATACTACCAAATACACCCCTTCCCGATAGTGAACCAACAACCTACTCTGTTGCCTCAAAAAATGCTTATTGGCGTCATGCTATGGATGACGAGTTTAAGGCTTTGACTGATCAGAAAACTTGGGTTCTTGTACCTAAGCCCCATGGGCGGCACCCAGTGGGCTGTAAATGGGTGTACAAAATTAAACACAATGCGGATGGCAGTATTTCCAGGTACAAGGCTCGTTTGGTTGCTAAAGGCTACAATCAGGAGTATGGGCTTGATTACTCCGAGACATTCAGTCCTGTTATTCGGCAGGAAACCATTCGCCTGGTACTGTCACTCGCCGTGCGCAACAATTGGCTCATCAATCAGTTGGATGTTTCCAATGCTTTTCTTCATGGCATGCTTGATGAAACTATCTACATGACGCAACCACCGGGCTATGTTGATCCCCGCTTCCCTCAACATGTTTGCAAACTCCAGAAGTCTCTGTATGGGCTCAAGCAAGCCCCCCGTGCTTGGTACACACGTCTGAAAACGTTCCTCCAGGGACTCGGCTTCACGTGTTGCGTACACGACACGAGTCTGTTTACTCGACATTCAGCACACGGTACAGTCATTCTTCTTGTCTATGTAGATGATATCATTATTACAGGCTCTACTGCAGCTCTCATTCAGGATGTCACTCGAGCTATGCATACTACCTTCAAAATGAAGGACCTTGGCCCGTTACATTATTTTCTGGGAATGGAGGTTTCTCGGACAGGCAGCGGCTTGTTTCTTCATCAGTCAAAATATGCTCGAGATCTGTTGCAGAAAGCTGGACTGGAAAAATGCACCAGTCAACCAACACCGATGGCAGTCTCTTCGTCTACGAATGGAGCCGACACCCCCTTTGCCGATATCACCCACTTCCGCAGCCTCATTGGGGCTCTACAGTATCTGGCCATTACCCGTCCTGACATCCAGTTTGCTGTCAACCGAGTTGCTCAGCGCATGCATCAACCAAGTGAACATGATTACCATTGTCTAAAACGCATTCTCAGGTACATTTTTGGCACTCTTGGTCGTGGTTTACTCATTCGACCCGGGGACTTGGAGCTTCGGGGTTTCTCAGATTCAGATTGGGCGAATGATAAAAATGACAGAAAATCTACATCGGGGTTTCTCGTTTTTTTGGGGCCGAACCTGATCTCCTGGTGTACAAAAAAACAACCCAAGGTCTCTCGGTCCTCGACTGAAGCTGAATACCGCGCCCTTGCTCTTCTTGCTGCTGAGACCATGTGGGTCACATATATTCTTCGCGAACTCCGCGCCACTCACACTGTTCCTGCTCTCTATTGTGACAACAAATCAACCATCTGTGTGGCCAAGAATTCCGTCCTACACACCAGAATGAAGCATGTTGATACCGATTGTCTCTTTGTTCGCGATGAAGTTCAGGCCGGCACCATGATTGTGCAGTATGTACCCACTGAAGAACAACCGGCTGATATTCTCACCAAGCCTCTCCCGAGCCGACAGCACGATTACCTCAGTTCCAAGCTTCCGTTCGCTTTCGCTCAGCTCAGCTTGAGGGGGGATAATAACATATAGTATTAAATAATATTAGTATTTACTGTGTACTAATCCTAGTCCTATTAGGATTAGTACTCCTTAATCCTAGTTCTATTAGGATTAGTACTCCTTCCTATATCTCCTATATATATCTCCCATGTATTCCCTTATTAGGTTAACACTTCAATACAATCAATATTCCTTCAGGAAGCTTTCCGTAGCATGACACTAAAATCAGTCCAGAACCATTGGATAAGAGGTTCACAGTAGGGTCCAAAACAGGAGAAGAAATTTCAGTTTCTTATCTCTTATTTGCTGATGATACACTAAGTTTTTTTGTGAAACTCAAACTGGCCAACTGAGACATCTGAAGATGTTGCTTATTGTGTTTGAAAGAGTCTCGGGCCTGCTCATTAACTTGAAGAAAATCAGTCAATTTCTAGTTAATACAGTGCACGTAACACAGGAGTTGGCAGAGAGGTTCTTGGATGCAACATAGGATCTCTTCCCACTACCTTTAGGAGCTAAATATAGAAGTAATCAAGTACCTTTCATTGCGAGAGAGTATAACTTTGATGAATAGTTTGTTGGATAGCATTCCAACATATTTCACGACCTTGTTTCCAATCCTAGGCAAGGTTATCAAGCAATTAAACAAAATAACGAGGTTTTTAGGGAATAGAACATTACACAAGTTTCATTTGGTGAAATGGGCCAAAGTGCCCAAGGAGAAAGGACGAGGCTTTGTCAAGAAGGTGGTGAGAATTAAGCATCAAGGGAACATAAACTGGCATAACAAGATCGATAGATCATCCATTACATGGTGTTGGTCCATGGAATCATCTTAGCAAGTTATGGCAAGAATTTACTGGCAACAAGAAAAACACACTCTTCAGCTACATACCTGTACGGTCTAAGGAGGGTAGAGCGTATGCAGACCTTGCCCCTACCGAGTTAATTCAGGATATCCATATATGAA
Source organism: Solanum pennellii (assembly GCF_001406875.1). Lineage (NCBI taxonomy): Eukaryota > Viridiplantae > Streptophyta > Magnoliopsida > Solanales > Solanaceae > Solanum > Solanum pennellii. The sequence continues at coordinate 57,450,382 of NC_028646.1, read as the reverse complement.
ATGCTTCAAAGAAGAATTTAGATTTACTTTTGATTAGAAACAACTTTAACAAATTATGGTTCATTCAATACTGATTGTAAACTTTGTCTATCTGAGCTTCATCATAGCAAAGTTAGTCCCGAACCTGGATAAATTTAGAGTTACATTAGGTTTGTTGACAGCTAGCTAGCTAAAAAATAGTCTCTATGTGAATTCTCTAATTTTACCTGAGTAGAGCAGAAAGGATGCATATAACATTATTTGGGAAAGGTAACATTATTATATAAAATTGTATGTAATTCAGCCTACGATGAAACTGCATAAAATGCAGGGTAATACCTTGTGCATTCTTCCTCCATTTCAAAACACAGATTTTGAACTTCTGCTGATCTATTATTGTATTACCATATTCCAACAACTATAATTGTTAATTATCTAGTATTATAATAATGTTACTAATCTTTCTATATATTTTTACACATTCTTGAATAAGTAGTCCAAGATTGGAGATGCATATTTACCAAATGACAAGATTCTAACATCGATAAAATTAAAAGGAAGTGAACATGCGGACTACATACATACATACATATATATATATATATACTAGTTTCTGGGTACGCGCCACGCCGCGTGTTTCCATATAAATAAAAGTATTTTTGTGAAGATCGTATATTTTAAAGTTATATTATGTGTTATAAAATAGAAAATACAAATTACATGTTCTTAAAATTGATAAGTATCCTATATGGTGTTTTTGTTTCTAAGATCCAAAATCCAAAAAACTATACAACTACAATAATTAAATGTTATGTGCTTTGTTTATAAAATATGTGTAAAACTAGTAACATATAGAAATAGTTTACCGTAAAATTAATGTTGTGCGTTGCACATATTAAGCCCTAGCAAGGAAATTAAATAATAAGTGACATGAGTGTATTCTTCACTAAGAAATTTCTTTGACGAATCCAACAACATCCATAGCTGAAATTCTTGGGCAAATCCAAGAACTTTCATAGCGTATTTTAATAGCCTTTAACTTTGACATTGATTGAGAAAAAATGCTCAGAGAATTGATATACCCTTCTTTAGAGCCCATAAAAATGGAGAGGGAACTTGAGGAAAGTGAAAACTATTCTTGGCTTTATATAATACTTTCACTTTAAATGATTAATTAGTCTCTTTAGCTTCTTTTCATGTATTTATCATTGGAAATAACATATATTAATATATTAATTATGGAATTCATTGTATTGAAATCTACAACTTTTAAGATTCTAGCAATGTAAAGGTAACTGCTTCTATATTTAGTTAATGTGCAACTTAAATCTCTACCTATTTGCTCTCATTAACTAACATTTGTCTCTTCATTTTCTTTAACATTTAGATTATTTAATTTTCATAACTGTTCAAATATTCTCAATTCATTAATAGTAAAAAAAGTTTGCTGCTCAATATTTTTCAAAAATAAAATAATCAAATATGAATATAACATTTTTATTTAGTATATGGATAAAATGGTAATTCAACTTTACATCTTGGAGCTTCCCACTTATAATATAATATGATGTAGCCACCATATACATGTGACATTTGCTTTTTTAATTTCAACTTTATCATCTCAAACACAATTTTCAAACTAAATAGGTGATTAAAATCTTATAATTTTTTTTACATAATAATAAGAATACGTTTTTTGTTAATTCACCTCAGTCCTGACCCCAAATATGTTTAACAAGTCCTTTTCGATAATTCTTTAATTTCAATTTTTTGCATGTTATGTTTAAAATTATAAGATTAAAGAACATTTTGTTACATTTTACACATATTTTTAGTTTAAAACTACAAGATTCAAAAGTTTCTTTACTTTCTTAAACTCTGAGGCTAATTAAAACCAGACAGACTAATTGAAACAGACTAACGGAGGCAGTACCTAAAACTGAAGCTGGAGTTTTCCAATTGCCAATTGGAGTAACATTTATCTAGGTTGTGCAGATGAATATACTGGAATACGTTCTGCAAATCCCTTTGGTTTTAATGCTTAACCTGTGATTTGCTGGATTTTCACTATTTGCATGGATGGTGTTGGACAAATTGCACCCTGTAATAATGGAGAACTGTTGGAATATGTGCGTCCACTACCAGTCAACGGACCAGGTCCCTTGACACAACAAGAACAGTGCGGAAGATTAAACAATATGAAGAACACAACACAAGCAGTTTACGTGGAAACCTCCTTGCTCAAGGGAGTAAAACCACGACCTGTTGCACAGGATTTACAACCATCTTCACTAATCTTCTCAAGCAAAAGTGAAACCCGGTTACAATCAATGTGAGAAAAAGTTAATAATCTCACGATCAAGTAATCTACCTATTACTTGAAGAGCCTAAGCGGATACAACACCGCCCACTAAACCACCTAACTCTAGATGACTTAGAATTTGACTAAGCAACAAACAAATGTTGCCCACTAAATCAGTTAACTTTAACTGATTTAGACTTTTACAAACCAAAACAAATATCTGAATCCTTTATAGATTAGGAACAGATTTACAATGTAAGTACATAGACACAAACCTCTAAATACAACAAAGATTCTTCTTTATTCTATCAGGTCCTTCTGTTGGGTTGAGTAATGTTCTTCCTTGAAGATGGCCTTCTGTTCAAGCTTGTGAATTTTCAGAGAAAATCCAAGTTTAATTTGCCAAGTCTTGAATTTGTGTTTGTTGGAAAGAGATAATATAATTTCCCACAAATTCGTTGAAGTCATCCCATTGGCTGAAGGCCTGCTGTTGGAAAAGCTGTGCACCTACAGCATCACAGATGACAGCTTTTCTGACAGCTGTCTTTTCGTCCTTTTCACGTCGCAGTCTTGCGGGTACCAGGTCCCTTGCTTGCGGGAACCAGGTCCCTTGCAAACTTCTATATGAGTTCTTGAAAAGGCTTGCTGGCTGACTTCCTTCTTTGGATGAATGAATATAATATGGTATTTGTCATGCTAAAAGTATCAAACATAAAGAGTTATTATCCGTTGGACAAACACCCTCCTCCATTCTGATTGGTATAGTACACTGACGCCTTACCAACCTCTGACGTGACAGCTTTACAGCTTAACCAATTATGTATCTGATGGAGGAAACTCTGCTGGTACCAGGTCCCTGCATTTGTGAGATACTGAAACATACAATCTCATCCGCGCTTCTTATTGGTGTAGGATACTACACTTTTCACCTACCACCTGACATGACAACTTTTATGACTGTACCGCATTTGTATCTGGACGAGAGCACTCTGCCAGGAACCAGGTCCCCGCATTTGTGAGGATCATCAAAACACCTACAATATAATATTTCCCCCCTTTTTGATGATAGCACACAAATATACCTCACACTGAGTTTATCATTCATCTTATTGTCAGCAGTTCCAATAACAAGGATTTGGTTCCTTGTTAGATCGATAAGTTTGTTAAATCATCAAAACTTCATATCAAGTTCGAGCTATCATCTTAACTCAGCTTCGAACTAACATTTTCCCCCTTTTTGATGATAACATACTTATTCACCAGTTCCCCCTATCAAAAAGAATTCTTACGGTAACTTGAGTTTCATCATCTCGAAGTTTGTCAACTCATCAAAATATTAACATAGCATTTTCCTCCTTTTTGATGATGATATACTTATTCATCTGTTCCCCCTATCAAAAAGAATTCTTGGGGTAACTGGAGTTTAATCATCCCTACAGTTTGTCAAATCATCAAAACATCAACATATCATCTTCCCCCTTTTTGATGATGACAAACATCTTCTCCCCCCTATCGACAGGATCAGGTCCTCGTCAGGTAGCAAGCATTTATTCCCCCTATCAGCATGACCATATCTCTTCAAGTAGCTACCATTGATTCCTCCTATCGATGTGACCATGTCTTCTTCAAGCAGTTATAACACTATTGATCTCATATCTTACCTTAACAACTTTCCCCCTTTTGACATCATAAAAAAGGGTTAAAGCAGTAAACCAAGTTAACAGAAATATAGTTCTTGCAAATTCATGGCCACTTGGGCAACACAGAGCATGAGCAAAAAGGCATAAAGTAATGAGACAAGTCAGTAGAAACAAGACATTTAACATCCATAAACAAAAGATCAGTCATCAAAGCATTGCATGTATGATTACAGACGAAAACCAGAACAATGCCCAAGAGATAAATGAGGACTGACATAGAGAGGTAGGAAGAGAAGGGATGATTTAGAGGCAAGGGATTGAAAGAATAGAATTAGTAGAGCATATCCCTAGCATAAGATTTCAAGAATCTTCTCTTAGCGTACAACATAATGTGCAGTCCAACCTGTATGTTTAACCTTCAGGACTGCCAATTTTTATTATTTTTTTATTTTTTTGTTGGCACCTGATCCCTCTGATTGTGTTGTTTCAGAAGCTGGACTTTAAACAACCCATTTCAGTATTCCAGTTAACACGAGCAACTGACATAGCTTCCAACACCAGCCTGAGTTTTTCATAACAGAAAGATTGGTAACACAAACAACTCAAGGCCTCCGAGATGAATAGATTAACAATTGAGGAATCAAGAAGATTTTTTTTACACCTTCCTCTTCAGAAAATTTTGAGTTCTCAGAAAATCAACTTCTCCTTTTTGAGCATCATCTTTTCCACTTCTTCATTTTTCATGGAGGACCAGATCCCTCTTCACACTTAAAATATTTTCATCAAAGAATTCTCCAGCAAGAATCAAGGGGTTAACAATTTGAAGTGTGTTTGAAAAGAAGAGAAAAGAGAATTTTGAAGCACCTTGATATTTGGAAGGCAACTCAATTTTTCTGGGAAAATAGAAGAAATATGGAATATAAAGAAAGAGAAAATAAGGTATCATTTTGGCACTCAAAAGATGAAACAACAGTCAGATTCCAAAAGGACAGACATGTGGCAATTTCAATGGTTCTCATGCATAATTCAAACAGCAATGTTAAGATTGCTAACCTTTGAGAAAGGACCAGGTCCCTCTCTGTAGTTTGAATGTCATTGCCTAGATCTATCCTGACCTCCTATTTTCTTCATCCCCTTTTCCATGTGTGTATACCTACAAAAGGTATGAAACTGAATTTGCTAAAACATACATAACCGAAAAGCAAGGATACCTGCTCCCTTTTCATGGTCATTAAAAGAGTTGATTGCTTCAGGTAGGATCCATTCAAGAAGGTTTTAGCATTTCCATCATCATCTTGATTAATTCAGCCAGATTTTTATGAGCTTCAAGATGTTTCCTGATCCACAAGAGTTGACCCCATCAAGCTACACTTGCTACATTTATTACCTGAGTTGATGAAAGAGCAATTGAATCTTGCCTTTTAATTACACATGAGTGAAAGATCAGCGCATAACACAATCCACTCTTTAAGTACTCAATCTATCAGCTTGATACTTGGCATAATCAACAACACCATGTACTACAAATCAAAAAGTCTCCCGATGGACAGAATAGGACCAGGTCCTCTATCTTATTCAGATGACTTAAGATTTTCTCAGCAGCCTTCAAAATATTTTCCTTTGTACATGAGTAGAGTCTTTGAACCAGATTAATCAGCATCCAGCTTCTAGTTAGTGCCTAAGAAAGTATGAATTGTCTATATACCCAAAACATGAAGCCCTTTCAGCAGCTTCATTGAACTGGTACCCGGTTCCTTCTTTGATCAGACATCAATGACCCCTGAATGTTGTGCTATCTTCTTCTCTGTAGCTAAGCTCCTATGAGAGTATTCGACTGGTCCGTGCTTAGAGCTTTAGTGAAGATGTCATCCACTTGATCTTCCTTCTTACAAAACTTCATGATGACACTATCCCTCTTTATCATTGTCTTAACTTCAAATATTTACGCCATTCGATAGCTCATTAATGTGCTTTTTTGGACAACCGAGGGTACCTTTGAAGGTGCGCTAAATCTGTAGCTCTAAGAAGAAATTTAATTCTTCCATTATGCTTATTTCAACACTCACTTTCAATGAGTGAAATAGAAATAAGATCTTCACACAACACCTCAAAGATTGCCTCAAAGATGACATCATCAATATGTACCTGAATGATCAACAGTTCCTTGCATATTGAATTCAAAGAGAAGAGTTTTTGACAATTTTACCTCTCTTGAAGACATTGTTGAGGAGCAACTTGGACAACCGATCAGCTTGTTGGGTAATCGACTATCAGAGTTTGCTTCTTTCAAATTGAGCTTGATTAGCTTCTTCATTCTCACCTTCGAAAGTGACATTATCAGTTTGAACTGCATCATCTTTGTTCAGCACTGTCTAGAGGACCAGGTCTCTCATCAGGTTCATCATCTACATCATCTTCTTTGAGATTGTTGGATTCATGAAGAGGATGTTCTTCAGCAAGCTCACTATTTAAACCATCTCTCTGATTCTGAAGCAACTCTTCTATCTCAAAAACGTCTTTCCTTGCAACTTCTAAAATCTTCTAGACTCATCAATAAACACATGACCATTTTTAGTATACCCCTGATAAGCCTTGCTGGAGGAAGAGTGTACCACAATTATTCTTTTATCAATGTTGAGATCAAACTTCTCATTATCATCATTTTGGTCTTAAACATGTACCATTTATCACTTCAGTCGAAAGTTTCTTGAAAGATTCAAAGTCTGCATATTTCACCTGAAGGAGGTCTGATCTGCTTCTCCTTAACATCATCATCACAACCTTTGTCATTTGCAAATATTATTTTATGCAGACTGGACCAGGTCCCCTGACACAGGTTTGTGCAGCAAAGCAACACTCATGAGCACGTCTCCTTAATCATACCTTAGCATTCATACCTTCTGCATTAAGTTCAGTGAGACTATCACAATGAGCAGTAAACAGATCAGCAATATACATGTTCTTGCATCTCTTTTCTATCAAAATATCAACCGAGAGAGCAAGTTTGTGACAAAACAGTTATCTGATAAGAGCTTAGCTTCATTTCATTCATCACAAATCTACACCAATAATGTAGCGTTTCTTGCCATTCGCCAAAAGAGACACCTCCACCTTGAAGTGTCTTGAGAGAGAGGAAGTTCAGTGCTTTGAGCATCCACCATTCATGAATCGATACTGGTTGTTGCCACTTCCTCTCAGAAGAATGTCATATCACGTGTTAGCCTTGGGAACCCACTTCAGTTGAAGTTCCCAGTAAGCGGATAAAGGAGTGATAAGAGAATTCTTTGTCCAGTGAGGCAGATCGATATTTTTCAACTTAGGAACAGAAGTAAGACCAGGTCCCTTCTTCTGCAAGTTAATCTGTTGGACATACACAGGACCAAGTCCTTTCTTCAGTCTATTCCGTGGTTTGGAATAGTTTGATGAACTTTCTCCACAATCTTTAAACGCAGGACAGTCTCTTTTGCAGCTCAGATCTCTTTTTATGTTGTTTCCTTGACCGAGTATATTTGTAAGGATCTTAGAGGAATTAGTCCATTTGAGAGAATTTTCAAGTTCCTCTTTTACACGGACCAGGTCCCTCTCCAATGCATGATTTCTCTCGAAAGCCACTTTAATCTTCATTTCAGCAGTATGCAGCTTATTTTCAAGGTTCAGCTGCAATCTGCTAGCCTCACTCTTTCCTTTAAAAATTGTAGTAGTCGCCCCTTTTATCTTTTCCTTGAGTTCTAGATTTTCTGTTTCTAGAACAATCATTTGACTTTCAATATCAGATACTTAGGCAACTAAATCAATTTTTCCATCTTGAAAGATGTCTAGGTTGTTGTTTACGAGATCCTTCTCATCTTTCATCTCACTTATCAAATCAAGTAATACAACAACTAACTTTCTCAACTTACTAGTAGAAAAGGTATTCAAGTTTTGCTTGAAATAAGATAGAGTTACCTTTTCATCAGAATCTTCCTCGTCTGACTTTGCCATAAAACCATTATCTGTGTTTTCAGAATCATCTGAATCACTTGAGGATTTTTCCCATGCAGCCATTTCTCTTTTTACTGCCCCGAAGAAGACTTCTCTTTTGCTTATCTTGGGACAGACCTGGTCCCCTTCTTTGTCTTACCTTTTGCATTCTTGACAATAGGAACAGGTTCTTCAAGGAACACGAGCTCATCTGTGATGTTGGAGAATCTGGTGCGCACTTCATGAATGAGTTCACCATCATTCATGGTGAAATCTTCAAACTGAGTAGAAAAGAGATCTAGCTTAGATTTCCTTATTTCCTCAGTGCCCTCATAAGTTGTTTCTAACAGATCCCAAATTTCCTTGGCTGATTCACAAGATGAAATCAGATCGTATTCATTTATACTAAGGCCACACATCAATAGCTTCCTTGCTTTATGATTTTTCTGGACTAATAGTCTGTCAGAGTCATTAAATTGTTTTCTAGTTTTGGGAATGACTCTTGTGACCTCTCCATCTTTAACCTCCATAGTTGGCACATAAGGACCTTTACATATGACGTCCCATACTTCACTGTCCTCAGCCATGAGATAGTCTCTCATTCGAATCATCCAATATGTGCGTCCACTACCAGTCAACGGACCAGGTCCCTTGACACAACAAGAACAGTGCGGAAGATTAAACAATATGAAGAACACAACACAAGCAGTTTACGTGGAAAACTCCTTGCTCAAGGGAGTAAAACCACGACCTGTTGCACAGGATTTACAACCGTCTTCACTAATCTTCTCAAGCAAAAGTGAAACTCGGTTACAATCAATGCGAGAAAAAGTTATTAGTCTCACGATCAAGTAATCTACCTATTACTTGAAGAGCCTAAGCGGATACAACACCGCCCACTAAACCACCTAACTCTAGATGACTTAGAATTTGACTAAGCAACAAACAAATGTTGCCCACTAAATCAGTTAACCTTAACTGATTTAGACTTTTACAAACCAAAACAAATATCTGAATCCTTTATAGAGTAGGTACAGATTTGCAATGTAAGTACATAGACGCAAACCTCGAAATACAACAAAGATTCTTCTTTACTCTATCAGGTCCTTCTGTTGAGTTGAGCAATGTTCTTCCTTGATGATGGCCTTCTGTTCAAGCTTGTGAATTTTCAGAGAAAATCCAAGTTTAATTTGCCAAGTCTTGAATTTGTATTTGTTGGAAAGAGATAATATAATTTCCCACAAATTCATTGAAGTCATCCCATTGGCTGAAGGCCTGCTGTTGGAAAAGCTGTGCACCTACCGCATCACAGATGACAGCTTTTCTGACAGCTGTCTTTTCGTCTTTTTCACGTCGCAGTCTTGCGGGTACCAGGTCCCTTGCAAACTTCTATATGAGTTCTTGAAAAGGCTTGCTGACTGACTTCCTTCTTTGGATGAATGAATATAATATGGTGTTTGTCATGCTAAAAGTATCAAACATGAAGAGTTATTATCCGTTGGACAAACACCCTCCTCCATTCTGATTGGTATAGTACACTGACGCCTTACCAACCTCTGACGTGACAGCTTTACAGCTGTAACCAATTATGTATCTGATGGAGGAAACTCTGCTGGTACCAGGTCTCTGCATTTGTGAGATACTGAAACATACAATCTCATCCGCTCTTCTTATTGGTGTAGGATACTACATTTTTCACCTACCACCTGACATGACAGCTTTTATGACTGTACCCCATTTGTATCTGGACGAGAGCACTCTGCGAGGAACCAGGTCCCCGCATTTGTGAGGATCATCAAAACACCTAGAATATAACAAGAACATCTCTGTTAGGAAGATTATACAGGCTGAAAAAAAATGCTTCAGGAAACGAAATTGCATATGAAAGTTAGGCCTACGACCTAATTTAAAATGGTATCAGAAGCAGGGTCCATCTCATCAGATGTTGGAGCCTACAAAATTAAAAATTGTTCACGCATCAAATGCTAAGCATTGGGCGTGAGTTAGGGGTGCTAAATAATGACAAAAGTCCAACATCGAGTGGTTCATGAGATGGGTGACTCCTTATAAGGCTTGAACAATTCTCCTCCTTTGAGCTAACTTTAGAAATGTGAGTTAGACTTAGAGCCTGTTTGGCTCAGCTTAAAAGCTGGTCAAACTGACTTAAAAGCTGATTTTTGACTTATTTAGCTGTTTGAAAATACTTAAAATAACTTATTTTAAGTTTAAAAAAAATTTATTTTAAGACAAAAGTTAAAAGCTGGGGTAGGGGTGCTTTTTTTTTTTATAGCTTATAAGTTGTTTTAAGTTGACCACATTTTTACCTTTTTGCCCTTAATATTTTTATACAATCTCCAAATTACCCACATAACCCTAACATCTCTTTCTTCCATTTTTCCATTTTCACGTGTGGATGATAGACAATTACTATTACAAATGAATGAAAATAAAATAAATCTTAAATCTTTCAAGTGATCTATTCAAATTATATATTATTAAAATGTAAAATAAGTTGCACATACAACTTAAATAAAAATTTATATTCCTCTTATAAATAATTTGTGATAATAAAGAAATATGTGAATGATAGACAATTATTATTACGTATGGATGAAACTAATATAAAATCTTAAATCGTTCTTTGATCTATTTTAAATTATATATCTTTAAAATCTATAATAAGTTTATATTCCTCTTATAAATAATTTGTGATGAGAAATAAATATGTGAATGATAGCAAAATATAATTATTTATGGCTGTAAAATATAAATTAATTAACTTTTATTATGTTAACAGCTTTTAAGGGTATTCCAGACATTTTGATTTAAAAAGTTGTTTATCAGCACTTATTTGCCAAACACATCAACAACTTTTTTTTAACTTCAGCACTTTTATCCAAACACATAACTGCTTATTTTAAAAATAAGTTTCAGCACTTTCAAAAGTACTTTTTAAAGCTGCTTTTATAAAGCTCATTCAAACGGGCCCTTAAAATCTGAAAATGAATTATCAGATGCAAGCTCGAGCTGAAGGAGCTGTGGTGTTGGAACTAAAGAACAGCTTTTTCTTAAATATGATAGTTTATTTTATTACAATCAAACACTTCACAACCAGTTGCAGTCAATAAACCATTTTTTTTCCAACATTGATAATTCTTTACTTTTTTTTCTCAGCATAGTATAATATTTCAAGAATAAAGTTTACTAGTACAAAAAATTATTTATTTGATTCTCACCTTAAATATTATACAATTTAATATTTAAATATAAAAATATAAGATGAAATTAATGATATTAGTAAATATCAAATTTTGTATGGAATATATTGTAATTTTTATCAATTTAGAGAGTAATTTTTAAAAATTAGTTGATTTAACTATGATTATGATATTTGTTAATATAATATAATCTTAACCTTTAAATTTTAAATAAGACACTATCTCTTATCCAGAGGTGCACTTGACAAAATGAAGGGAAGAGATAATGGAGGGATGGAGCCAAGTCCGAGATTCCCCATTTTAGGTAGGACCTTTTGAATTTAGATTAATAATATGTCCCTCTTGGTCATTCTAAATTATTTTAAAAAAAAGGGCAAGAAGGTCATTGCAGACACCATTTTATCTGGTGAAAAAGTATTTCTTGACGACAATAACAAATTAGTGGTATTTAGCCATGGTTGCTTCATCCGTAGGAGGAGGAAGGCTTTTTCGTGCTCATAGATATATTTATATAATTTTAAGAACATAGGAATATACAGTGGCGGACCTACCTTGGTCCAAGGGGTATCAAGTGTGACATTTCTTCGTCAGAAAATTACGTTGTATATAATGATTAAATTTTAATTTTATAAATATAAATACATATATTGACACCTATTGAAACAATAGGCTTACAAACACTATATGAAATTGTGTGTTCAAGCTCTACTAATGCATTGATTCTTATTTTTCATTTCTAAATGAAGTTAATTGTCATTTTTTATTTGGTGAAAAGGGTTAGGGAAAAAAAAAGGTAAGTGAGAATGGGAGCCGGGAGGGGTTTGGAAATATTTTTCCTTTTATTCATTAAAAATAGAGCAAAATAATATTTTTCATCTTTACTTTTATAATTTATGATAATTATAAACACGTGAAAATTCAAGAATGATGCATGAAAATCACTTCTTTTTTTACTTATTTGGATTGATAAAAAAGGAGACAATAATATTATCTTTCCGTAGAACAATAATTGTTCACTATATTAAAAAACAGTTGTATAATAGTACTTGTCAATTTTAGATAATTAAGAGATAATTTACTTTTTATGTTTATTTTACCTTTGCTATTAACTATTTATCATCTAACACATTTTTCATAATATTAAATTTAATAAAGTCTAAGGATAATGTAGTAATATTACCCCTATTATTTATTATTTTTAAGTGGTGTGTCAAGTAAATAGTGGACAACTATGGCGGAGAGTAAGACCTCATTTGTTTGCACTTAATGGAGGTCTGAATCTTAATCATTCAGACTCAGCCTATTAAGTACGTTTTGTTTTATGGTCTGAATCTGCATCATTAAGAATTAGTCCATTAAGTTCATTTGTTTTATTTTTTTAAAAGCCTCTTAATTGGTCTGAAGAGGTCGGAATGAGTCAGATCCGTAGGAGACTCTTAATAACATTTAGACTCATTGAATAAGTTATCAAATAATAAACTACTGCTTCTCTGCTTTAAGCGTATCTTTTTATCTCATAACTAAAAAACATTCTTTCTCTCTTTTCTCAATCAAACACCATTTTCTCCTCTTGAACTGGTAATTTTCATAAATCCATTTTTTTTATATATTAATAATTTTCTTGTATTGACTGTGTCAAGAACACTGTTGGTGTATTGGCGTTTATCAAGGTTTTTGAATGAAAAAAAAATTGTACTTCCAAATCATGATTATTAAAACTTTTTAATTTTTTTTAATCAAAAGTGATATATTTTGTTGAAATGAAATTTTTATGACATTTTATTAATTTAATGTTAATTTCACTTGCAAATTCAGATATTGAAAACAAACAACATTAATTATTTAGTATTCAAATTTAGAGATCACATCTTAATATTCAGATTTGTATTCAGATCAAAACACCTGAATCTTAATGCAAATCTTAATATTCAGATGTGTATTCAGATTCAGACCTCTTAATCTTAATTGAAACAAATGAGGCCTAAATATTTAATATCTCATTTGCTTGCAATAAATGAATGTCTTAATCTTAGTTAATCAGTAATTTAGTATGTTATTTAAGGTTTGAATCTTATAATCATCAAGTGTATTTGTTTTTTCTTATTTTACAACCACTTAAAGAATTTGAATATAAGTAAGTCCAAATATTTAAGAACTATAACAAAGTCTTGATATCATTAAGATGTTTATTAAAAAATTTGTACAAATTAAGATGACAGTTATTCGCTACTCCATCTACTTTCAGCGATCACTTATAACCACCATTTCAACCATAACTACTACGAGTGAGTCAATCATCACCCTTTCCATCCACAACCACATCCATCCTCAGCTCCAACTACAATCACAACTACAGCTAATCACCAAAATTAATCATCATCAACATTAGTCATCATTTGCAATAATCACCACAATTCATTATTACATCCACTAATCACTATCAATAATTATCATCATTAGTCAACATTATATACCGCTAACAATTACCATATATAATCATTCACTACCTATTATTTCAGTACTAACTATTATTTCAGTACTAATTATCAGTCGTCACCATCAACAACCACGATTAATCTTTATTGTTCAATCATTATACCTTAAGATACTACCTAGATATATATATATATAATTTCAAGAATTGAGAAATAGAATAAAATGATGATTATTTATCTAAATTTACAATGATAATAACACAAAATAGTGGATTGATCTTGTTTTTCATTTCTTAATGAAGGTAACTGCTGTTCTTTTATTTGTTGAACAAGGTTAGGGAAAGGCGAAAAGTAATTGGGGGATGGGAAAGGGTTTTGGGGAGGAGTTTGGAAAGATTTTTTCTTTATTTATAAGAGAATAGTATTTTCTCATTTTTTTTTATAATTTATGATATTTAATATATGAAAATTTGAGATTGGTACGTGAAAAATACTTTTTTAATAAGTGGGCTTGATTAACAAAAAGAGAAGGAAATGATATTACGTTCAAGTTGTTCAAGGGATTATTCAAGGGATTATAAGACTTCTGCAAAATGTAAGTGTCTTTAACAAAATAGGCACTAATTTAGGGTGGACATTATACATTTTTCTAATTGTAGTTTTATATCTTTATGTGTTTATTTGATCAGGTAATCTAATCAATATAAAATTGATATAAATAATAAGGAATAATTATACTATTCAATTTTGAAAGAGAAGCGCAAAAAATTAGCACTCGTTAAGGGTGTGTTTGATATGAAAGGGAATCTTTTTTATGAAAAATGTTTTCTAAAAATTGCTTTTTTTAAAGATAATAAGCGTGGTTTCTAACTCATATTCTCATATTTGGTTGGTGAGTAGAATTTTTTAATGTTCGGTTGGTAAATGATACATTAAAAATATTTTCCTCCATATCAAACACCCCCCCCCCCCAATATTTGCTATGGCATAAAAAATATTTTTCAGAAAATGTTTTCCTCCATATCAAAAACACCCAAATATTTGCTATGGCGTAAATTTTTTTAAAAAAATAAATTTAAAATACTTTTCAAAAGTAAAGTTTTTTTTGGGAGGTGGGGGGGGGGGTAAGAAGTATGGGTGGTCGTAGGGGTTGGGTGAGATAAACAAATCTTAAAATTTAAAATATTTTCCAAAAATAATTTTTTAATAGGGAGGGGGTGGGGTTGGTGGTAGGAATGATATTATATTTGAAATTTGAAAAATAAGAAAATTTTAAAATTTTAATTCTTTTGAATGGGGAGGGCCGTCAGATACTGGGTATGGGTAGAAGTAGGGGTGGTAGAGGTTGGGTGAGATAAAAAAATCTTAAAATTTGAAATATTTTTTAAAAATAATTTTTTATAGNTATTATATTTTAAATTTGAAAAATAAGAAAATTTTAAAATTTTAATTCTTTTGAATGGGGAGGGCCGTCAAATATTGGGTATAGGTAGGGTAAGAAAAAGAAATTAAAGGGTGAAATAAAGTTTTGAAAAATGTTTCTCCTTAATTTTGGAAGGAAAGTCATTTTCTTTAAATTTGAGGAAAATGAGTTGATTTGAAAGATGTTAAAAAATTTAAGCCAACCAAACATGAGAAAATTAAAAAACATTTTTTAGTTTCCTCCATAACAAATACACCCTAAAAACTCATTTACATTTCCATCTAAAAGTTTTTTATTTTATTTTTGTACTGACTTTTATAGATTAAAATAAAAAGAGATAAAAGGAGTTTGGGCAGTCCTTTGGGATTGGAGTTTATCTTGAAAACACATTTTCTGAACTCACCTGATGCCCCGACCACGAAGCCCCGCTGATTCAGAGGCGTATTCAAATTTCGAGATGAGGGATGCAATATTATGAAAATTAGGATGTAAACGATTTGATATTTAGGTAATTCCTGTCGAAAATAGTAAAAATTTTAACATTATAGGTTCAAAATAGAAATACTTAATCAATTAAATGCTAAAAGTGCTATAAATAACCACTTAGGTATTACCCAATTTATGAAAGAAACATAAAACAAGATAAAATATAAAATTTAAATTTCTAACATCATCGAGAGGTGCACCCAACTATTGTCGCATTATATGTACTTAGTGTGGTTTCACACATCTATATTTAACGAAAAGTTTTAAAAAATTTAACACTACTCTACATGCATGATTTTGGAAGGGGGGGAGGGGGGGGAGGGGCATGGGTTCACGAGAACCCGATGATCCCCTCCTGCATACGCCCTCTGCATTGATTCTCGACAACTCACAACTTTTATCACTGAATTTGGTGGCTCTTAGCTCCAGATATCACACTCTAATATTGGAAAAGAGCACGGTTACATGGTCATGTGAGTGTCATTCATCAAATCTAATCTATACCTTTCTATTTGATCAAGTAGTAATTGTTGTTACTTTTAGGGCCTTTTTGAAAAGACATCCTGCTAATTAGAATTGGTGTAATTATACACTGCCCATCCTGTTTGGTTGGAACTGCAATTACTTGGTCAACAAGTAAATAGTGGAATTTGCAGGAGGTAATTATACTCAACAATTCACAGGTAGAGACTGTGAATTACTGGTAATTACATGGTGTAATTAGTAGCTGCTTACATTTTAATTTCTTCTTTTTTGTTTCTATTTTATTTTTTTGTTTTAATTTTTTTACTTCTATCATTTTAAGTTCTTTTTTTTATAAAAATATTATTATTCTAAAAGTTTAGTTTTATTTTATATTATTATATTTCATTTTCTTCTTGTTCTCAACCTTACTTTACGTGATTCTATGTAATTTTTTTGTATTATCTATTTTTTTATGTCATGCTTATTTTGTCATTAGCATAATTTTAATTAGTATCCTAATTTTCAAATTAAAATAGAATTTATGGTTAAGTAAGGCTATATACTTACGTTTTTCAAAACAAAATAAAAATAAATCATATTTATGTATACTGTGTTGAAATTTGACATAAGAGTATTATGTTAATTTTTTGTTTTGGCTTTATAACTTATGTTATATTTTCAGTTTCATTTGTTTAGTAATATTGTCTTCACATTGCACGCCATTTTTAATTAGACTTGATAGATTATCTTTTTGTAAAATATTTAATAATTTATGAATTTTTATTTATATACTAGGTAAATTATCCGTGCTTCGCACGGGATTGAACTATTTCATTAGGCTTACATATGATCATTCGATAATACTTGTATTTTCGATACATAATTGGCAAAAAGATTTTATCGGAAGGCAAATTGTTTCTTCGAAATCTTAAAGTGTTATATTCAAAAAAAAAAAATAATTTTTGTTATACAAAAATTATGAGTCATTTTGAGTACAAGAAAGAAGTCTAAGAAAATCTTCCTGGATGGTACGACGTAATGAAAAATTTTCAATTCTAAGAAATCATAAATGTTAAATGCCTTGAATCGGACCCGTTACAAACAGAAAGGACGGGGGTCTCGCTGCCCGGTCAGCGAGTCGGGGGGTCCAGGGGGGCGACGCGCCCCCTGGCCTGGGGGTCCGGGGGGGCGGAGACGCCCCCGGCCCGACGGTATACAATGTTATTGTATTGGGCCCTTAATTATCTGTTAATTCTGTCTGTTGGGCCCAAGCCTGTTAGGGCGTAGCTTAGCACTATATATAGACGCTATGGCAAACCCTATTCTGTAATTCTGTTCTTGCCTCTTCTTAATAAAACTGCTCTCCCTCTTCCCGTGGACGTAGCCAATTTATTGGTGAACCACGTAAATCTGTTGTCTTGTTTTTCGCGTTTATATTTTCTCGTATTATCACGAATTCCGCATAACAATAAAGAACAACATTAGAAGTTATAAAAGAGACCAAAAATGTTGAACAACAACACTCCCAAGTAAAGTGGAACATCACGTCAATACAAGATCATAATTAACTAAATTCAAATGGACGGTCTTGGACTCCTTTTTGTGAACCTCAATCAATCTCTTTTTTTATTATTGTATGTCATATCAAATATATGCTAAAAATGACCCTAAAATTGTTATTATCATAAATATTTTCTGTCACTATCCCAAAATAGTCATTACTATTTTTAAGGTATCAGCTGCCCCAACTTATTTGGATCAAAACGTAGTTATTGTTATAGTTATAGTATGCAGTTACAAAAAATCAATGCAATTATCAACCAAGAAGTAGGTGGCATCTGAATGTTCACAACGGGATAGTAAACCAAAATTTTGACACATAACATATTAAATTTCACAACATAATTTTGTGAGAACTTGAACACACAAATATCAAAAAATAATAATAAAGACGACCTTACTTTCCTAACAATCAAGAATAAAAAGGCACGTGTTTGATATATTTTTCAAAAAGATAGTCTTACGGGTTGTATCTAAGTTTAGAGTCCACAAATTTAACTGAAAGAAGTCAGAAAGAGTTATTAATTCTTTACAAAGATCAAAATATTTATCAAAATAATGAGTTATCAATACAATAAAAATGATCTTTAATGATAATTAATAGCTTAATTATCATTATATTTGTATTTTCAGAGGCAAATGGTACTCTGTATAAATGTCCCTAATGTTTATGACAACATTGAATTCAATGGAAATTAATAAACATAAGTAAACGTTGTAGCACTCTTTGTGAATGTACATATTTATTGTCAATTAAAAATATTTTTTCTATAGTGTGTTTTGGACATTTGTTAGTTTCACAAAGTTGATCTCTTATTATGCTGAAAATAGAAGAAAAGAAGAAGTATGACAAATTAGTTAACTTGCAATAAAAGATGTGGACTAATTGTATATATACAAATATTGTAGAAATAGTGCAATGACATACCAAATTTTTGTACCTGAGAAAAATTTATCAAAATAATATATTAATTGTGGCAAGCAAGAGAGCCATCGTTCTGGTTCTTTTAACAAATTTCATCATTGATTTTATATTAGTTATCAAAGATTTGTTGCTGTGTGTTATCAAATATAGCACAACCCACAAGCAATCTTCTCAAATGTATATGAAATAACCATGTAAAAAGAGACAAAAGAGAGGATACATTTTCAATCTTCTTCACAGGAATTATGAAGATAATTCGGAAAAAAAAATCACCACAATAGCAAAAATAAATTGCAATATATACATGAATCACTATGATTTATAGTAAAAAATTAAGGTTCATGAAATAGGGGAAGAAAAATTTGAGAAATGAAACACTTTATTAGAAGCATAGTTAATGTATTTGAAATTGAAAAAAACATACAAATAATAATGACAGAAATAATAGATTTGTTTACTAAAGAACCAAAAGTAATGAATTCAACCATCAACCATTTCAACAATGTTATGAGTTGTGCACTAAAAGCTCCAAGAGCAGTAATGTCGCATTGCAATTGAGTTAATTTTCTTTGTTTATTTGAAGAAGCCTGTAGAAAAGGACAAAATAGTAGATCAATTTGCAATCATCCTTGCTGACACTTTGACAGAGTTAAAAAAAGGTCACCAAAATTGGAAAAAAATTTACCATAGTTCGATGAATCACTATGACTTATAGTAAAGATTAAGCTCCATGAAAACTTTCAAGAATGAAAAAAACTTCATAAAAACTCAATTAATGTATTTGAGTTTTACTACCCTATAGTAGGAAAAAATCTACAAATTATAGTGACAAGAAATTCCTCTATTTATAGACAACATAGGATAGTGTGAACAAATATTTATTGTGTCTTATCGAAAAGGTCACAACTCTTTGGAAAAGTTACAACCCTTCAAAAAGGTCGCAACCTTTCACAAAAGTCATACTTTTTCATAAATGTCACAACTTTTCAAAAAAGTTAATCACTTTCATAAAAGTCACAACTTGTCAGAATATTTAAAAATTTTTCATAAAAATCACATCTTTTCATGAAAAAGAAAGGCTAGTTTTGAAAATAAATAAATTTAAAAGGGAATTTTGGTTTCTTGTGGTGCCATTTAGGCGGG
The DNA here is from genome assembly GCF_001406875.1 of Solanum pennellii. Lineage (NCBI taxonomy): Eukaryota > Viridiplantae > Streptophyta > Magnoliopsida > Solanales > Solanaceae > Solanum > Solanum pennellii. The sequence goes on along the minus strand of NC_028646.1, from coordinate 57,430,846 downwards.
CCTAAGGTTCTCTTTTATATAAATATATGAATAATGTTTTATCAAACATGCATTGCACTATGTTCGTAGAAACTTCATACTTTTGGTTTTTATGATCAACTCGATTGAAATATATTAATTTGAAAAGATATAAATCAAATATCTTTTCGTAATATTAGTTAAAGAATATATGCTTATTAATTTATATATTTAAAAAAGAATATACATCTCAAATATTTAATTTAACACCATTTATAAATTTTCTTATTTGTCTAGTATAAAATTTAAATAATTTATTTTTATTTTTAAAATTAATGTATTTTTATGATTGTAATTCTGTATCCAAACAGAACATGTTTAATTACATCGTGACATTCAAACAGGACATGTGTAATTACAGTGTATTACACGACAACCAAACATGTCTGTGTAATTACAAGACAATGTAATTACTAGGCGGATAATTACTACCCTAGTAATTATACCATATGCAATTACCAAATGACTTTCCAGACATACCCTTAATGATTCCTGATGCAGGTACCAAATAACAAGAGAAGTACAAAGCTGCAAACATACGTTAAGACTGGCGAGATGGATGGTAAAATTATGGTTGTGCTTCAGAGGCAAAAATCTATGATCAGTTGCTGCTCAGAAGATAAATCCAATGTTTCTCTCGAGTTAACTCAAAAATCCAGAGCAAGCAAGGTCTCAACAAGTGATCATATTTTTTCATACAAACATATAATATCTTAGTTTTTTATTTGGATTTTTCAATTTTTTTGATTTTTTCCGATAAAAGTATTCATACAAACGTATAATTTACTTGTACTTCTAATGTTTCTTCAATTCTACCAAATTACAAGTATTTAAGGGGTTTGATCTTTAAAAAATAACACAAAATATGATATGATTAAAGACACTAAAATATTCATTAAAAATAATTTTTACAACTTTTTGAAATGATAGGAAATAATAGAAAATAAGGGTAAAAAAGAATTTGTAGTTAGATTTTTCTATTTCTTTAGTCTTGGACCAATTTCATCTGGGCTTTTACTGAATGGGCCGACTTTGGATCGACCCGATACGATTCGATTGACATTATGAAAAGACAAAATATTCAACAACAAGATATAAAATCAAAATTACTGATTTGTGTGATAGTTCTTGAGTTCTTCTTTCAGGTATGTTTAATTTTCAATTTCTTTATCTTTTTTGGGCCACCAATTACATTTGTGTAGTAAGCTATGTGTGACATGTAAGTTACTATGCACTTTCATATGAAATCATTGTTTAGTCATTTACAATTTTTTTAAGTTTTATGTCCTTTTATAAGATATTTTCATTTTTCTACACGTAAATCATCTAACAAGTATATTTTCTGGTACTCAAACTGTAAGGAGACGAGATCTTACTATGTTGTTTCCTTGTATGCTTCTACAAAAACATTTTAAAACTTATATATGCATAGATTCTATTGCTTTAGGTCTGTTTGTGTTTGAGCATTTTATTATTTTGAACTATATGAAATTTCGTACAGAGATATAGTAGAAACTACACATATACAAGTCTTAAAATGTGTTTGTAGAAGCATACAAGAAAACAAATGAGATCTCGTCTTCTTATGATTTGAATGATTTTCAGATCACTTATGTATAAAAAAAAATGAAGATATCTTTTAAAAGGACAATATTTTTTTTTTGTAAAACACTAAAAAATGATTTCATATGAAAACGCATAGAAAGTCACATGTCACACATAGATTTCTTCACAATGTAACTGGTGGCTTAACAAAATAATGAAACTGAAAATTAAACATACTTGAAAGAGGAACTCAACAACTCTCACACAAATAGTAATTTTAAATTTTCGCTTTGTTGTTATACAGTTTTTCTTTTGATGATCATATATATAATTTAAACTAAGGATGTCAATCAGATTGATCCAAAATTGTCCCAAATCAGTAGAAGCTCGATCAAACCGGTCCAAGACTAAAGGCATATCCATTGGAGGCATAAACTTTTAGAGAATTTCTTAATCAAGTTTGTGACCGTTATGGGGCCCACTAAGTGCAAAAAATAATACTCTAAAATTTAATCTCATATTTTTAATTTTTAAGTTTTTTTACTTCCCATTTATCTATAAATATTTTCCTTTCAATTTCTTTACTCTTATCACTTTCAAGAATTTAAAATCTAATTTCAATTACAAAATTCTTATTCAACTATATTTTCACAAATTTCCTCTCATATTCTTTAGAATTTCCTACCATTTGAAAGAATTACAAATAAAATTATATTTTCCTCAAACTCTCTCAAAAATCTCACTTTTATGTGATGTACCAACACTCGATTATTCGGGACGTTGAGTGATATATCCGAAATTTTTATATTTTTGAAGATTTTTGTAATTTGAAAACAAATAGAAATAGAATGTAATTAACTCTTAACACTATAAAATTTATGTTTTACTATTTTTAGCCATGTGGCATTGGGAGTGTAGCTCACTCTATTAAAGAGAATAAGAGAGATGAACGATCAATCAAATAATAATCAGACAATTAAAAAAACCTTTTCAATTTTTGAATTTTTGATAGAGCATTCTGAATTTTAAAAGTAGTTGTCCAAATTTTTTTAATTTTCAAGCACAAGGTGCAAAAGATCAAAGTTGCATTGAATTAGTGGAGTAAAAGAACTTTTGGGGATATTTTCAAACTACTAATAATAAGAGAAGAAGTAGTCAGATTTAAAGAACAAAACTTTGAGGAAATGCCAACAATTTTACAAGCTCATGCGGAAATGAAAAAAGTATGTTCATTATGAAGTGGAGTTTGGGAGACAGAAAGCTGAAATTACATGATTTTTAAAGGTTGATAACAATAATATATTTTTTCATAGTCTAGTAAATGAGAAAAGAAAATATTTCAAATCAAGAGAATTTAAAATGCATAAAGATTATCGCTTGAAAGAGAGGATCAAATGGTTGAAAAGACAAGAAATTGTAATAAAAAACAATTTACACTAGGTGAAGAAGAATATGATTTTTCTTTATTAGAATGTATACCAAATTTGATAAATTAGGGGATAATGAGAAGTTTTTAATGATACCAACAATGGAGGTGGTGAAAAAAATATATAATTTCCAATTGGAGGGATCAAGTACAAGTGGACCTGATGACTTGGACATCAATTTCTTTCAGTCATGTTGGGACATTGTTGGTTAAGATGTTTATAGGGTAGAAAATACATTTTTTTAATACTGATACCTGCCAAGTCGATCACACATACAAATCTCTGAATGCCTTGTTTGACAATAGTTTGTATAAGGGATATGTCTTACCAAGATGGAGTGAGAAGCTAAATCACCTGACTTTTGCAGATGACACTATAATATTTACTTCAGCAGATAAAGATCTCTTTATCTTGTTATGGAAGTGTCGAGGAAATATGAGGGGATCTCAGGTCGGTTGATCAACAAAAATAAAAGTGCTTACTTTTTATTTCACAAGACTTTTTCTTGGATTGTGTAGTAGATGGTCTTAGTCATAGGAATGGAAAAATGTGTGTTCCCATTCATATATTTAGGATGCCCAATTTTTATTCAAGAAAGAAGAAGATATTCTATATTGAAATCATAAAGAAGGTAAAAGGAAAGTTACAAAATTGAAAGAATAAGTTATTATCGTTTGGTGGCAAAGTTGTTTTGATTAAAAATGTGTTGCAAAACATGCCTATATATATTTTATCAAATTTAGCTCATAGTAAATACGCTTTGAATGAGTTGCACAAGATTTTTCAAGATTCTTCTGAAGCAATAAGGAAGAGGGTAGATCTAATCTGGGTTTCTTGGTTGAAATTATGTTTTTCTAAACAAGGAGGGCTAGATTTCAGTTCTTTATTTGATATTACAAAAGCCTTATTTGCAAAGTTGTGGTGGAAGTTTAGAATAACTAGTACTCTTTGGTCTAATTTTATGTTGAAAAGTATTACAAAAGATCCCTGCTATGGTGAAATGGAAAAGGGGTTCACGGTTATGAAATCATATGTTGGAAGCTAGAGACAAAGTTGAGAAAGAAATTTGGTGGGAACCAAGAAGGATGATTCTGATGCCTGGCATCAAAACTTGTCTAAACAAGGACCTTTATATAAAAAATTGACACAAATTATATGTTTAACAATAACAATAAAAGAGGTGAATTTCACATGGACAATAAAAAAATTAAATTAGAAAGGACTACATCAATATTTGCCTAATGAAATTGTTGAACATGTGACAAAGAATCTTATGATATGAGAGAGCTTGGAAGAGAAAGATAGAGCATGGTGGAGGCCATTTACTAAAGGAAATTTTAGAGGAACTCATAGACCAAAAAAGCATAACAGATGGATTTGGAAGAAAGTTTGGGTAAAAGGTCTTCGTGTGAAAATTTTCTTTGTTATTTGGTGGTTGTGGAATCTAAAGCTACCAATAGATGACATTGTGGCATCATCGGTAGTCCCTTAAGTCTCTATGTGTAGATATTTTCGACAATTTCAAGAAGAGTCCGTCATACATTTTTTTAACTGGTGAAGTTGCACAATGTATTTGTAGAAACTTTACTATGGCTGTAGGGTTGTTTGGACCTTTTATATAGGTCAATCGGGCTATTCCAGAATTGTGGAAGGCTGAATATGGGGAAAAAACTTACGTCATTATATCCAGCTACTCCTAATTCATTTTTTGGCATTTATGGATGAGAGAAAATGTGGTTACTAATGGATATTTATGACAAATAAACGGTTTTGACGATAACACTAATTTATTTGCAGAAGCAGTGGATTTGGGGAATGTGACTGAATATTGCATAAGGAACAATTTTATTCCGGTCCGATTTGAGACAAATTCATTATGTTTGTTGAATATGGTTGAGGGTAAAAGGAATACTCATTGGAAGTTAAGAATGAAGGTTGACATGATAAACATTTGGAGGACAAAAAGCGTTGGTACAATGCATCATGTACAACGAGAAGACAATAAAAATGCCAATTTTATTACTTGTTGAATGGTTAGTATAAGCTATAATTCATTGCAACAACTACCACAAGAAGTTCAATTTGATTCTCTTATATAAACAATAAATCCCTAGTTTTTAATACAACTAATTGAAGGCTTTGGAACCAGACAAATTCAATGGTCTTGAGAAGGTACATAGTATGTTTACCTGAAAAATTGCAGAACTTTTAAATCTGATTGTTCACGGGCAAATGTGTGGTATCAGCATCTTCAGAATCTAATTCTATCAAAAGTGACATAGTAAATAGCTTGCTTAAAATTTTTTTACGTCAATGTTCTAAGAATTTCATATCTAATGATCTACACAAAAGGATGGATGCTACCTGCTACACAGTCTTCGACTCCCAATGAGGTTGGCAAGGAATGTTTTTGTTGGGTCATATGTCACGACACATGTGTAAGACATTTGAGGCCGCCTATGATGAAATTAGTCGACGTCTTTTCTGATTATGATAGTTTATCTAGGTAACTGATGTTTTCTATGCTTGGTCGGTGTGGAGAATGAAGATCAATAGCTGAAATTCGTCAAAGGAGGTGTTCAGTTTCCCAGATGAATAGGGAAAGAAAACACCTGTAGTTTCTATATTTGTTTTGCCCTAGTTTTATTCCTTTTTTTGCTTGATTGATTTAATTTCATTTTTGTTTTCTTGTTTTGACGGTGGTTGCCCATTTTGGGCTGGACCTTTTGGATTTATTTTGTTGATTAATAATATGGCCCACTTAGGCCATTTTGAATTACTATTTTTAAAAAAGAGAAAGAAGGTCATTGCGACCACCATTTTATTAGGTGAAAAAGTATTTTTCAAAGACAATAACGGATTAGTGATGGTTAGCCATGGGTGCTTCAAAAGTAGGTGGAGGACAGCCTTTTGGTGCTCAAAGATATATTTATATAATTTCAAGAATAGAGTATTATAATACAATATTGATGATTATTTTTCTAAAATCTCCCTCTCTCTCTCTATACACTTATAAACATAGACAAGTTGATGTCACATTTATCTATGACCTCCAGAACTACAACCACCGAGTCAATCATCACTGTCTTTCATCCACAATCACGTCGATCCTTAGCCCAACTACAATCACAACTACCGCTAATCCCAAAAATCAATCATCATTAACATCACTCATCAGTTACAATCATTACCATAACCCATTACTATATCCTACTAATCACTATCAATAATTACTATCATTAGTCAACATTATATACCGCTAACAATCATCATCATTCAACACCGATTACTTCACTACAAATTATCAATTACCATCAATAATTACGATTAATCTCTATTATGTTCAATCACTCTATCTTAAGATACTACCGAATATATTTATATAATTTCAAGGATAGAAAAATAAAATATGATGATTTTTTTCTAAAATTACAATAATAAATAACACAAAATAGTGGATCATATTGATTCTTGTTTTTCAGTTCTTAATGAAGGTTACTGTTGTTTTTTATTTGGTGAACAAGATTAGGGAAAGGTGAAAGTAAGTAGGGATGAGGAGGAGTTTGGGGGAGGAGTTTGGAAAGATTTTCTTTAAATACTAAATGTGAATGGGCCGTTATATGGCTAATGACAAACATCATACAATATTAAAAATCATTATAATTTGGAAGTTTGAACAAAAAGCTTCTTCAAGTGATTCATATTAAATATTTGTTCCTGAAAATTAATACATGATGTTTTATTATCTATGATATAACATGCTCTTTTATAAAAGATCAAGGATAAGTCATCTAATACAATACTTTTTTATTCAAACTCGTTAGGCAATTCAAAAGGCATATAAACTTCATGTTGATGCCAGACACGATTTTGTTTTGGACGATTTGATCATTCGAATAACGAGACTGAAAAACAAAACTTTCTTAGATTGTCTCGCACCATCACCAAAGCAAGATAATTGCAAAATATGTTTCCTGTTTAGGTCTAGCAAAATCGAAGTGATTTGTTTAACCCACGAATTGATATCAACAAAAAGTAATCTTGTACGTCAGAAAGTTCCAGAAAACACATTTGATATGTTACTGAATAATAGATAACAACTTGAAGTTAATAGAAAATAACTAAAGGACTTGGTGCTTCTGAATAGATGAGTTATGGTACTATCCTAAAAGATATTTGCTGAAACAATGAAGATAGTAACTCCACTAACCTTCAGCGTGCTTCAAAGCTTTCTTCGATTTGGCAAAAGTCACCATTTCAAGGATCTTTTACCTGCAAAAGACCAAATGGATGAGACAAATGGCAGAGAAGTTCATCAACACAGGTAAAACTATACATGTTAAATCCATATACTTAGTAGTAGCATTTCTAGGAGAAGCTACAAGAAATCGATCGTTTAAAAAGGTCAAAACGTCAACTTCTTTGTCCTCCCCACTCCATCCCCCCTAAAAAAACAAATATCATACCTGAATAACGTTTCCTTTATCCGCCTCATCTTATCACCAATAAATCTCTAAACTAGTTGCCCGCCTACTACACATTCCTCCACTTAAACACTACACCTTTCTCCACTTTAACACCAAATCTTCTTTCAAATCCGCTAGTGTGACTAACCAACACAACACAAATTACCCTTTCATCAATCCACCCGAAACCCACAAAAGGTCTTCTTATCATCGTTTATTACTTGGGCACAAATCTCAAATAACCCCATCAATCAATTAAATCAACTAAGCTCTGCCCCAAACCAGTAAATTCAAACATATTAATTCTCTACACTCCGCTCTAATTCACCCATACCCAAAAAAGGAACAAACAAGAAATATAAGAAAAATCAATGAAAACACGAAAAAGGAACAAATAAGAAATTCAAGAAAAATCAATGAAAACAAGACAATTTACTTTCACTCATTTCGGGTAAATAAAAAGAACCCCACATCATCAATCGAAAAATTCAAGTACATAAGCACATCTATAAATCCAAATGGGAATTTCACATGAACATATCTTTTAATCTACTCATACCGGATTAATACTGCTAACCAACTCAATGGTCTATAACTTGTTTTCTGAAAACTAAAAAGAGGAACATATTAATTTGGAACAAATATGTCACGCCCTGAGCTCCCCCGAGACGCGGACACGGGACCTTGGACCACAAGTGATCCCAAGCTAACCCTTCCGGCATGATCATGAGCATACTAAAGATAATAAACTGTTGCGAAAGCTAAATCATACTTAAAATGAAAATATGGAGAATACACATATTCTATAACTGAGATATTTGAAAACAATGAGTTTAATACAAAAGAAATATTAACTCAATACTAAGCTGAATCTAACTATGTCAGAAAATAGCCTCTAAACTAGACTAAAATACTGGGACAAGCCCTAGCTAAATCAAGTAAAAACTGAAACTAAATGACTAAAGACTGAAATGAAACTCATGACTGTTGTCCTCGGAGAATGAGGACTCACCACTGAATCTGCTGAACTGGAGATCGAGAAATCGATCTATGCGTGATCTGGATGCTGAGAACCTGAACTTACATCACGAGAAGTTGTAGCGCACGTATGCGTAAGTACTTGAAAGGTACTGAACATGTAGGATAGAGTAAAGCTGAAATAAAACATAACTGAACAAGCACAAAAACAAGTAAAATAATCTGAACGTGATGTGCTGATTTTTGAGCTAACTGGATGCAATGACCAATTTATAACATGCTGAAACTGAATACTGAATATACTGATAAATGGTCAATGCAGAGAGTCTGACTGAACTGTTGGAGCTACTAATAACCGATAATAAAACCACATGAGCTAAATGTGGAGTCGACGTATACGCCCCATCAAGAGGACCCAATATACCCTACCAAAGGTATAAAGTCATGCTGGCGTGATCACTAAACTGATTGCCCACAGAGGGGACTTACAACCTACTTTGCTAGTAGTTCTGGGACTATTGGGTATGCTAAACCCTAGTCAAACTCGGTATTATGCTTCTCCCATGAATTTTGTAAATTACTGATTATCTCTGAGTTTCTGTAAATACTGGATAGCTCAAAACCACATGCAAACTGAGAATGCAACAATTAATCTAGTAAGTATGCATTTATAACTGAGGAATGTATATCTGAAGTGTCTGAAATATCTGACCTAGCATGTGTAATTCAAGAACTAAAGAAATACAAAGCTAGAATTCTGAAACTCATGAAATAAACTGAATAATAACATGATAATCTGATTTGAAACATATAACTAATAAATTCATGAAGTTGTAACAAAGTTCTAGAAACCCTAGGTTTAATCATGATGAGAGAATCAAGAACTAACTGAAACTAAGGACCCAATGGGTGAAAGGAACCCACTAGTGAAATCCCACATACCTGGTGATGAAATCCACGGAAAAATACTTAAGTTTCGGGGCTGGAACTGCGGGAGCTTGTGGCGTTCTTGAACTAGGGTTCTTGAACTTTTTTATCCTCTCTTGCTTCTAATTTTCTAAGTTTTAATTTAATGATTTGACTTGGATATGTTTTAATTATGTTTCTAGGCTTAAACTGACTAAAATATGATGATTTAGGGTCAAAACAACGTAACTGAGAATTTAAACGGAGTGGGCCCGACGCCCCGTCGTTGGGTCCGTCGTGAGGGCCTATTCGACAGGCCTTTACTAAAATTGGCATAACTTTTTACTCAGAGGTCTGATTTTATCAAGGTCCGTGGATATGGAAAGATAATTCAATTATGTATCTGTGGGTAGGTTATGAGAGATCTAATTCATTTTGTGCTAAGAGTTATGATTATTTTAAGTTTACCCAATTGCATTTCCCCTTAACTGGCTGCAAATTTTCCACCTACGGACCGTAGGTCCACCTACGAACCATGCTGGTCATCTATAGTTCTTGTCAGAGAGTGGTTGAAGGGAGTCTTGATCGACGGTCACGGACTACGGATCGTCGTTTGACCTACGGACCGTAAGTCCGTCCATCTTCCAAGACTTAATCAATTTTTCTAGGCTGAAATTTTTGGGATTTTCTTATCCCATCAACGGTTGTGCTGGATGGATGGCTACGGTCCGTCGATGCCACCGTTGGTAGCACCTGCAGATTTTTCTGAAGAACTAATTTTTGGTCTGTTTTGGCTATGGGGTGTTACATTATCTCCCCCTTGGGAAGATTCGTCGTCGAATAAAGACTAAACTAGCTGAAATAGAGGGAGAGAGATGCAAACCCCACTACTAAACACTGAGAACTGAGTTCTGACTGAATTGAGTTCTGAGTACATGCAATTACGCTAAAAATAAAATTACAAACTGAGGGAACATGATTCTAAAACTGAATTTACGTATGAATGACTGTAAAACTGAAGAGGAACTATTACCTCAAGATGGAGTGGAATATCGGAAGGAAAATGGTAAGGATACTTTTCTTTGATGGCTGCTTCTGCTTCCCAAGTAGCTCCCTCTACGGACTGACTCCTCCACAAAACCTTGACTGAAGTGACTTCTTTGTTTATCAATCTTCTAACCTGACGGTCAAGAATCTAAACTGGTACATCCTCATAAGAAAGACTATCTTTCACCGCCACACTCTCTAATGGAACTATAGAGCCTTGGTCACCCACGCACTTCTTCAAGAGTGAGATATGGAAGACCGGATGCGTTGCTGCTAATTTTGTTGGCAACTTTAACTCATATGCCACCTTGACAATCCTTTTCAAGATCTTGTAAGAGCCTACATATCTAGGACTGAGCTTCCCTTTCTTTCGAAATCTCATCACCCCTTTCATAGGTGAGACTTTCAGAAACACCCAATCGTCAACTTGGAACTCTAGTTCCCTTCTTCTTACATCTCCATAAAATTTTTGACGACTTTGGGCTGTCTTAAGTCTATCTCTAATGAGTTGCATTTTCTCCATAGCATAAAGGATTGAATCTGTCCCTATCAAAGCTGCTTCACCTACTTTAAACCAACCAACAGGAGATCTACATCTACGCCAATATAAAGCCTCATAAAGGGCCATCTGAATGCTGGAATGGTAGTTATTATTGTAGGCAAACTCAATAAGAGGAAGGTGATCATCCCAACTACCTTTGTAATCAATCACACAAGCTCTCAACATATCCTCTAAGGTCTGAATGGTACGCTCTGCCTGCCCATCCGTCTATGGATGAAATGCTGTACTAAGGTTAATTTGAGTACCAAGACCTTTTTGAAATGACTTCCAGAAATAAGAGGTAAACTGAGGACCTTTATTTGAGATGATAGACAAAGGAACCCCTTGTAACCTCACAATTTCAGTAAGGTAAAGCTTGGCATAGTCCTCTGCCAAATATGTAGTCTTGACCGCCAAAAAGCGAGAAGACTTAGTCATCCTATAAACTATCACCCAAATTGAGTCATGCTGTCTGCGAGTACGAGGTAACCTTGTGATGAAATCCATATTGATCACATCCCCCTTCCAAGTAGGAATATCGATCTCTTGAGTCATACCTCCTGGTTTCTGATGTTCTACCTTGACTTGCTGGCACTTATTCACAAAGTCTGCTATATCCCTCTTCATGCCATTCCACCAATAGACTTCCCGCAGATCGCGGTACATCTTAGTGGCACCTGGATGAATAGAATACCTGGAGGTATGATCTTCTACAAGAATATGCTACCTCAACTCTCCCACATCAGGAACACACAATCTACCTTGGTAGAAAAGTACATCATCTCCCCCTTGGGAGAAAACCTCCACTCTCTGATTGTTGACTGCACCCTTTAGTTCAAGAAAGATCGGATCACTCTCTTGCTTTTCCTTAACCTCCACTACCAAAGACGATTCTGCCCCATTCTAAACAGTTACACCGCTGTCTGATATGATCATAAGGTGAACTCCCAAGCGAGCAAGCCTGTGAACATACTTCACTAGCTCCTTTCTTTTTTCCTCAACATGGGCTACACTACCCATAGATAATCTACTAAGAGCATCAGCCACTACATTCGCCTTTCCAGGATGATAATGCACACTCAAATCATAATCCTTAAGGAACTCAAGCAATCTTCTCAGGCGAAGATTCAACTCTTTCTGGGTGAACACATACTGAAAGCTTTTATGATCGGTGAACATATCTACATGATCACCATACAAGTAGTGTCTCCATATCTTGAGTGCAAACACCACTGCTGCAAGCTCGAGGTCATGAGTTGGATAGTTCTTCTCATGCACCTTAAGCTTTCTAGAGGCATAAGATATAACCTTATCTCTTTGCATCAACACACAACCAAGGCTAACTGTGGATGCATCGCAATAGATCACATAACCATCTTAACCCTCTGGTAGAGTCAAGACAGGAGCTGTAGTCCATCTAGTTTTCAATTCTGCGAAGCTTTTCTCACAATCATCTGACCATTGGAACTTGACCATCTTCTGAGTCAACCTAGTCAATGATGAGGCTGTGGATGAAAATCCTTCCACGAACCTTCTGTAATAACATGCTAGACCTAAGAAACTTCTGATATCTGTAGCAGAGGTAGGTTTGGGCCATTGTTTCACTACTTCTATCTTTTGTGAATCTACGCGGATCCCTTCGCTAGATACAATGTGACCAAGGAAAGCAACGGATTGCAACCAAAACTCACATTTACTAAACTTAGCGAATATCTGGGATCTTTGAGTGTCTTCAGAACAACTCTCAAATGACTTGCATTTCTTCCTCACTCCTAGAGTAAATGAGGATATCATCAATGAAGACGATAACGTAAAGTCTAAGTACTATTTGAACACTCTGTTCATCAAATCCATAAAAGCTGCAGGAAAATTGGTTAGTCTAAACAACATAACTACAAATTCATAATGACCATACCGAGTTCTGAAGGCTGTTTTCGGAATGTCACTATCTCTGACTCTGAGCTGATGATAACCTAATTTGAGGTCTATCTTTAAGAAATGACTAGCACCCTGAAGTTGGTCAAACAAGTCATCAATCTTGGGGATGGGATACTTATTCTTGATTGTGACCTTGTTCAACTGTCTATAGTCAATACATTCTGAGAGAACTATCTTTCTTCTTTACGAACAATACTGGTGCACCCCATGGTGAAATACTAGGTTTGATAAAACCCTTATCTAGAAGGTCTTTCAATTGCTCTTTCAATTCCTTAAGCTCTACTGGATCCATTCTGTAAGGAGGAATAAAAATAGGCTAGGTATCTGGAAGGAGATCAATTCCAAAGTCGATTTCTCTTTCGGGAGGAACCCCGGGAAGATCTTTTGAAAATTAACAGACTACTACAACTGACTCAAGAGATGTGTTTTCAAGGCTAGAATCCTTAACCCGAACTAGATGATAGATATAACCCTTAGATATCATATTTCTGGCCTTAAGGTAAGAAATAAATCGACCCATAGGCGCTAGTCTACTACACTTCCATTCTAAGATTGGTTCGTTTGGAAACTGAAAACGAAAAATCTTAGTTCTACAATCGACTAAGGTATAACATGAGTGTAACCAATCCATGCCTAGAATGATATCAAAGTCTCCATTTCTAACTCTACTAGATCTGCTGAGGTGACTTTATGAGAGACTATGACAGGGCAATTTCTGTATACCCGTCAAGCTATAACTGGGTCACCAACTGGAGTAGAGACTGAGAAAGATTCTGAGAGAGTTTCTGGAATGACATTGAATATGAATGCTATACTGAGTTACAATGGAGAAAAGTCATCTCTGTTGTATTTCCACTGAGTGAACCATATGTGAGTCACATCCTTGAGTTTGTAGGATGCCAATCTCACATATCACTACTAGTTACTGACATCACACCAAATATTTTCATGACTTCATCAATGAACTTCTGTGGGTCCTTACCAACATGCGACCCTAAAAACTTAAACGGATTCATCCTAACAAAATCACAAACTCTGGCTGCCATTGATCGATCAATTCTATTAGTAGGAACTAGAACCTGTTGATTGTTCTGGTTGGTCATACTCTGATCCAAAAGCTGAACTGGCATTCTGAAAAATTTCATTTGAACTTCCTTATCTGGTACTAGATGAACTACGTTAGCAATGCGTGTATTAGAAGTCCATGCCTAAGGTGTAAGAGAAGGCATGATCTGAATCATAGAACGTCAAGTTAGAATGGAATAAGATCACACCTTACGCACGATAAGAGTAACAAAAAAGTGAAGTTTTTCCTAAATAACTTTATAGCCTCCCTAACATTAGATGTGGTGCACTTCACACCCATGAAAAGGACTCTACTTAGTGCGGCTTTTTCAAACATCTTAGGACTCTTGAACCTAGTGATCTGATACCAAGTTTTGTCACGCCCCGAGCTACCCCTGAGACGCGGACACGGAACCTAGGACCACAAGTGATCCCAAGCTAACCCTGCTGGCATGATCATGAGCATACTAAAGATAATAAACTGTTGCGAAAGCTAAATCATACTTAAAATGATAAAATGGGGAATACCCATATTCTATAACTGAGATATTATAAAACAATGAGTTTAATACAAAAGAAATATTAACTCAATACTAAGATGAATCTAACTATGTCTGAAAATAGCCTCTAAACAAGACTAAAATCCAGGGACAAGCCCCAGCTAAGTCTTGCAAAAACTGAAGCTAAATGACTAAAGACTGAAATGAAACTCATGACTGTTGTCCTCGGAGAATGAGGACTCACCACTGAATCTGCTGAACTGGAGATCGAGAAATCGATCTATGCGTGATCTGGATAATGAGAACCTGAACCTACATCACGAGAAGATGTAGCGCACGTATGCATCAGTACTTGAAAGATACTAAGAATGTAGGATAGAGTAAAGCTGAAATAAAACATAACTGAACAAGCACAAAAACAAGTATAATAATCTGAACGCGATCTGCTGATTTCTGAGCTAACTGGATGCAATGACCAATTTATAACATGCTGAAACTGAATACTGAATATACTGATAAATGGTCAATACAGAGAGTGTGACTGAATTGCGGGAGCTACTAATAACCGATAATAAAACCACATGAGCTAAATGTGGAGTCCAATGTATACGCCCCATCGGGTGGACCCAATATACCCCGCCAAAGGTATAAAGGCATGCTGGCGTGATCACTTAACTGATTGCCCACAGAGGGGACTCACAACCTACTTTGCTAGTAGTTCTGGGACTATTGGGTACGCTGAACCCTAGTCCAACTCGGTATTATCCTACTCCCATGAATTTTATAAATTTACTGATTATCTCTAAGTTTCTGTAAATACCGGATAGCTCGAATCGAACATGCAAACTGAGAATGCAACAATTAATCTAGTAATTATGCATTTATAACTGAGGCATGTATATCTGAAGTGTCTGAAATATCTGACCTAGCATGTGTAATTCAAGAACTAAAGAAATACAAAGCTAGGGTTCTGAAACTCATGAAATAAACTGAATAATAACATGATAATCTGATTTGGAACATATAATTAATAAATTCATGAAGTTCTAACAAAGTTCTAGAAACCCTAGGTTTAATCATGATAAGAGAATCAAGAACTGACTGAAACTAATGACCCAATGGGTGAAAGGAACCCACTAGTGAAATCCCACATGCCTGATGATGAAATCCACGGAAAAATACTTAAGTTTCGGGGCTGGAACTGCTGGAGCTTGTGGCGTTCTTGAACTAGGGTTCTTGAGCTTTATTCTCCTCTCTTGCTTCTAATTTTCTAAGTTTTGATTTAATGATTTGACTTGGATATGTTTTAATTATGTTTCTAGGCTGAAACTGACTAAAATATGATGATTTAGGGTCAAAAGAACGTAACTTAGGTTTTAAACGGAGTGGGAAAGGTCAAAAAGACCACTGGGAAGGTTGCTGTCGGGCTTCACGACGGCCAGAACTGACGGTTCGTCGTTCACCCGACGCCCCGTCGTTGGGTCCGTCGTGAGGTCCTCTTCGCCAGGCGTTTACTAAAATGGGCATAACTTTTTACTCGGAGGTCTGATTTTAGCAAGATCGGTGGATATGGAAAGATAATTCAATTATTTATCTGTGGGTAGGTCATGGGAGATCTATATCATTTTGTGGTAAGAGTTATGAATATTTTAAGTTTACCCAACTGCATTTCCCCTTAACTGGCTGCAAATTTTCCACCTACGGTCAGACCTACGCACCGTAGGTCCACCTACGAACCATGTTGATCATCCATAGCTCTTGTCAGAGAGTGGTGTAAGGGAGTGTTGATCGACGGTCACGGACTACGGACCGTCGTTTGACATACGGACCGGAAGTCCGTCCGTCTTCCAAGACTTAACCAATTTTTCTAGGCTGAAATTTTTGGGAGTTTCTATCCGATCGACGGTTGTGCAGGATGGATCGTGGTTCAGGCTACGGTCCGTCGATGCCACCGTTGGTAGCACCTGCAGATTTTTCTGAAAAAATAATTTTTGGTCTGTTTTGACTACGGGGTGTTACATAATAGGTCAATGGAATACAACAGAACCATAAGTGACATGTTGGTAGAGAGAACAAAAAATATACAAAACTTAAACATTAAGAGTAGTTTTTTTTATCCTTGTTTATCAATTCAATCAACACTAATTTATTACTTATGCTTTGCCTCCTCAAATAACGATGATAGGCTAATATGGTGGAACTTAACTATAACTTTCCCGTTACCCTTAAGAATTAAAAGACTACACCAGACACAAACAAACAATGATCCATCAATAAATAATTTTTTAGTTTGAAAGATTGAAGAACAAAAGAAATCCTGGCACAATGAATGTTGAAGTACTACTACTAATATGTTCTCATCCAAAAAAAAAAGGAAAAGAAAAAAAAATACTCACTGCTATTAGCTGGATTTGTATGCATACGTGATTTGTTCAAATTACTCATAGCGTGTCTCCTTCAACAAACTGGTGTGTGACCATTATTGAAATTTGAAGATCACTCTCTGATTTGGGCATAATCAATAAAATAAGATATCATTAGAATATACAGAAGTCAATATGATTCGAGAGGAGCTGAATAGACAAACATATAACGACATTACTTTTGGAGATTGTAGGACTTCCTAAATTTCTTATGTTGTGATTTTGACCTAACTTGATTAACATATGATTAGCGAACCTATTACATTATCACTGTAAATGTTTCACCAAAACATAAAAATTAAATCGAAGCTACAAATTAGTTGTAAATATATCAGTATAAAGAAACAAATCAGAGATGTTTGATTAGTCTAAAGACTAAAGTTTGAAAAATAACTTGTCTAGATATTCACTTTCAAATAGTAATCTATCAATATTTTCATTTCACAATGGTATGTCATTTATCGAAGTAAAGAACATATGACAATCATGACCGCCAAGGAAAACTTAGGTTGTTGTAATGGACTTTCAGTTAAGGGAAGAGAATAAATTATAAAAATTACTTCTCTAAGTAATAGTAAATTAAAAATTTAACTGAAAAAGAAAATGTGTTCTCTTAGCTACTGTTTGGAAGACACCTTTTTTTTGTTTCATTTTAATCAATTGAAAATTTGTCCTTAAATAATTCTGACATTTAATTTAAGTAACAATACAGACGACATAAAGAACAACTACTTTGATGTTGCAGTTCAAAGACGAGAAATATATATAATGCAGATAAACATATATATACAACTCAATAACATAAAAAGATTGAAAATACTAATGTACTACTTACTGTCGACAGACATTCAGAGCATTGCATCCATACTTCTTTGTTAACTTTTTCTCTTCTCTCATCAAATATGCCAATGTTTTTTCAATCAATCACTAAAACACAAAAAGTTTTATTAGAAAAGTAGGTATCTTTTACTATGCAAATGTAAATCTTCAATTATAAAAACTTAGATACCATCAAAAGCCAAAGAAAGATAATACAGAACCAAAATATTTAGAATTGACAGAGAAATATTTTGCACCCACCAACTCTTTAATATGAAAAGAAAATGAAGAGAAAGTACCTAAAATGGTCCATTATCTTTGAGTTTGGATTTAAAATCATTCATAAAAATGCATCTCACTACCTAAATCCAAACATGAATAAGTATAACAAAAAAATTAGTACATGCATATTCAAATCCAATAGGAAATGGCCTAAAATCAAATGACCATTATAGACGATAAAAATTCAATAATAATGAAAATTGCTTTAAAACCTCAAAAATATAAATAGCTCGCAATTTGAACATAAATTCCTCAATATTAGAAAAAGAACGGATTAGATTTGAGAATCATTAAGATTAAAATTGTATAGTTTTAGAGAGAGAAATCTGTAAAACATTATATACACTCATCATTCATCTAAAAATATTAATTAAGAGGATGATGAAGAAAATTACCTACTGAGAGGAGAATGAAGATAACATCCGGTGAGATAGTAGAGGATAGAAGGAAGATGAATCAATTTCTTTATTTTTATTTATGAATGAAGGAAGAAACAGAAATGATGTCACAACCCAAAACAAGTCGTGAGTGACACTCACACTTAACCTCCTAAGTGGGTGAACCAAGGAATCCAAACTCCAATATATGTTAATAATTCAACTACGAATAAAAAAATAATGTGGAAGCTTCAAAACTTATTAAAGTATCATTTTTCAAAACTTGAAAGTCATCACATCAATGACATCTAATAACCATACACTAAGTCTAAGAATATCAAATACATCAAAATAAAAGAATAACATAGTATGTGAGCGAAAACATAGGACATCATATCATGACCGAAAGAATTCAACACGAGCTTGAATGAATTACTCACCCTGAAACATGATATGCTGGAGACTGGCTAGAGCTAAGGAAAATTCGAAGTCATTGGTACACTCGCTGCACTCAATAAATGAAAATAAGAAAAACACAAGTAGGCCTCAGTACAGGGTAACATGTACTGAGCAGGTATCACCGGCCAACCCAAAATAGAAACTAATATACAATGAATAATAGTATGAACTCAACTATAGCACTTAACAGGTGATAATCAACAAACAACATGAACTAGTGTCAAAAACACTAAAGTAAGAATGTACTAAGTCAACAATATCAAAATCATCCATGAGGACTCATGCCTCCAACCAAACCATTTGAAAAATTGAGTTCTTTGAGATTGAGTACATTCCGTTAATTCAATATGTTTTTCCTTTAATATTATCGTGTCAGAACGTGACACTCTGATCCAATTATACTGTGTCGGTACATGACACTCCGATCCAAGAATACCGTGTTGGAACGTGACACTCCGATCCAGAAATACCGTGTCAGAACGTGACACTCCGATCTAAGTATACCATGTCAGAACGTGATACTTCGATCCAATTATGCTATTAAGTTCTCATTTATTATCACCACTTTCAATTCATTGATAATATTTCATCAAGCCTTCTTTATTCAAGACATCACTTCGATAAAGAGGGTTCGATAATATAAATTTCACGGTCTCAGGATTTCGGATCAATCAGAAAACACACAACCAAGCCACATAATCATACAATCAAGTACATATAAAACTTTACAATATTATTCAATGCATATCAATCACTATTAATAGTTTACTATCAAATAGCATAAACAATAACCTACCTCCACCGAAGAACTGAAGTTAAGAAAGCTACTTCTCCAAATATTTTCATTTTCCTCGATGTTTCCGAACCTTTACAATCTATCAAACATATATGCATACTTTGTAAGTTAACAGGTCTATTAACACTCATATCATATTATGTCTAGCCTAGACCAAAAAACTCACTATATTCTTTAATCAATTTCCTGAAGTTCAAACTTAAGGCTAAGTTTTAATTCCTCAAATTAGCATAACTTTAATGGAATTTAGATAATCCAATACGCATAATAATATTTAATATTCTATTTCATTATATCCAAACTTTAAACATAATATGATAATATCACATAAAACTTGTAAATCAAAGTCACGTTAATCATATGACCACTAGTCATCAGCCCTTTAATTATCTTTAATTCATTATCCCCAAGAAAACTTTTGTCCCTCAAGTCCGCACATTATCACACATCATCGGAGTTCTTAAAACTGAACAATTTAATCAAGGAAACCATTTTCCTTTCACCCACAGTACTATTAACATAACCCAAATAAGATGATAATTAAAATATAGCAATTCAAAACACATTATTTTCCAACTCACATTTAATAATATGTTATTATATAGAAACTAAAATTTTGACAAATTTGATTCATATATGTAGTGATATATTTAGCTACCAACCAATCACATTAATCATTCCAACTTTTAATAACAATTGATTCAAACTTCAAGAATAAATTCCATTTTCTTCAAAATCAAAATGATTACCTTAATTAGCCATTCTCCACTGTTGTTTGTTCCTCACCTTCGAGCCCCCTTTTCTTTTATTAATCACTCAATTATTAGTAAACCTAATTATTTAAATATCAATTATAAAAATAGTAAAAGTGACCTACTATTAATCTTAATGTTATTTTTCTTAACCACCAACTAAATAAATTATAAAAACTATCTCATTAATTTATAATTGTAATTACGAATAGTCTAGGCTATCCATTTAGAATCTATCAGAAAGTATTGTATGAAATAAAAAGTACTAGAACTCAAAATGATCAAATGGATTGTTACATTAGATATCAATTTACGCATCGTTCGTCCTCGAACGATCACTAAAAGGTGAGGGTAAGAAAGTAGAGTGATCAACAAAAATGTGTGAATATCTTTTGTGCATATCTCTTTAGTGGTTTCGTTCCTTCTTACTGTACTTCTGGGTCAACCCAACCCGAATGGGAAGAAGAGGGTCAGCCAAACTGCGGTCCACTTTGTATGTTTGCTGAGAAGACCCCTCAGACATTTTAGGAAAAGGAAGGGAACTTCTCACCCCCAGGGAGGCGGGAAGTAGTCCGCATCTTCACAGACATGTCTATTTCACCGAGTCTCTCTCTGAAACAGTGGCCAGATCGTTACGCCTTTTGTGCGGGTCAGAACTTATCCGATAAGGAATTTCGCTTTCTTGGGACCGTTATAGTTACTGCAACCATTCACCGGGGCTTCGGTCGCTGTCTCTCTTGTCATCAGGTCACCAACTTCCTTGACCTTCCGGCACTGGGCAGGCGTCAGCCCCCATGCATGGTCATATGAGTTTGCGAAGACTTGTGTTTTTGGTAAACAGTTGCCCGGATGCTCAGGCTCCCAAGGTCTTACCTCAAATGCACAACCAATGATAAAGCTACATCTCATCTAATACTATATCTCAAAAAGGGTCATATCACTACTCAAGTGGTAGTTACACACATATGCAACATATTCTCAAGGACCTTGACACAACCATTCGGTGAAAACTTTTTCACATAACCACGATAAAATATTGAAATAATACTGATTCAAGTCAGAAGTGAACCTAAACCAACCACCAACACTCATAATGCACAAACCATCATATATATTATCATCATTTCATTCTCAAAACATATGCTTTCCACGAGCTTAAGTTATAAAAAAAATGATCCTTAAACATCAAGTATTCATCAAGGAGAATCGAACTCATCTGATCTAAAGATGAAAGTGATAAGTACCCACCATTGTATGATACACCCAAACATAAAAAAAACCTCTAATAACACTGTGGAAATGCTAGATGAGTAGTTATTATAGACAAATCTTAAGAATGACAAAACTAGACCCAATGGAATAGTCCTCATTCAATCACACATAGCCAAAACATGATACCGATGATGAGATAACTCTTAAGTCTATCGAACAACTGTAAATTCTTACGATAACTATCTTATAAATTTTCATAAGCGAAGTTGTGCGGGTAAAATCACTAGTGTACCTCAATTATCCCAAACAACACCAAATCTTCCATAACTGAAAAATAAGTCTAACCAAGGTTGTCCCCTACCAGGAGGATAATCACAGGATCAGTACACCCGATCCACTACTAAGGACTCAACCATAGAAGCAAAAACATACACACAGATGTAGAAAGTGAGTCATATTTTAAAGAATCAAGTAACTGATCACATAAAAATGTAAATAACCAAGGTCGAATAACTCTATGTACTCCTTCCACAATGCCCATATTAACATTTTATTCATTTGACTCTATCTCCTTGATTTTTAGCCACTAACAATCAACAAGTTCGGTCCTTATTACAATCATACACATATTCAATTTATCAAAAGCCTACACACTTTTTACATTTCTCTATTGAAGCTAACACTCTTAAAACTAACAAACATCATAACTACACTGTCCATCTACCTTACTCACAATCACCATTAGTATAAGAGTATTCTTATCAAATACATGTTTAAACTCTGGTTACATCTCTTTCTATTTAAGCAATTCATGAAAAATACAAGTTTCCAGACAATGATAATAACACTAATTTTAAATTTGATAGAACATTTTAATTGAGATATAACTATTGAATCACACCCAAAGTCAACGTCAACACCACTTTCACATATCATGATTTAGCTGTCATTCTAAACTATCACATACTTCATGCCAGCAATTAGGGAAATTTTTGGTCACTCAAATTATTTTGTTTAGTATAAGCTCATAATGTTTATTCACTATTATATGTCTAGGGACCACATCTTAGCATTCTATGTAGTCCCATCCATATAGTAGAATTAATCCAACTCTAAATTCTTAATAAGCATGTAGAATTATTCCTCACATCGCACATAATTCTTAAGTCATCTATCATAATTTAAGAAATCTAACTCCGCAGCAACACTAAAATTTTCATACCTCACTGTTTGTCACCCAAATCAAAGCTCAATGTTTATAAAATTCAATGATTAACTCCTAGTATGTCTGGACCAAGCTAGTTCACATCTCACAGTCATATCTAAACTCATATGCAAAATCAATACAACTTTCAACTACGCCCCAAGGATTTATATGACGGTTCTCATGGTGCAAAATTTTAAATATCTCGATCATTCAATATATCAGACTCTTGCTAATTTCTCTAGCTCGCTTATCGATCTCATCCTTGTACCAACAACCCATGACATTTTACCTTATATTTTAACCCAACACTTTTAAGTGAAACCCTTCCTTAGGTCTATTAACTTTGCTACTCAAACATGCATAAGTTCATCCATATGTTTAATATCTAATGTAAACAATATATTATTTACTTCTATTTTACCTCACCAATTCATACCTTTATAAAACATACCACCACAAAAGTAGATACGAAATGAAACGTTTGAACTGTAAATCGAACAATGTAACTCAATCTCCTTATCTATCAAAATGACTAATACCTTGAAGATTTTTATGAATTTACATATCTTAACTTATCATTGATCACCTCTTCATTGATCTTATCATATCCTTCGCTAAAAGTTCGACGCAATTATTAATAAACTCAAAATCACAAGAGAACTTGTCATCACACTCGAGTTGAGCATATGTGCACTCCTTTCTTAAGCCTTATTCGATAACTTTTAACCAATAAACATATGACACTAAAACCATGACCATATTAAAATATATAAAATCACATGTCTCAAAATTCAATTCTAGACCTCTAAAAGATACCTCTTTATCCGTTGCAATTAGAGAAAATATTCTTGTTCTCACCTCTTTCTGAAGACTGCATTATATCCCACAATTTATTTTTTCATTATGAGACTCTTTTAAATTCAATTCAAGTGGTGTGCCAACATCTCCTAAAACCTTCCATACAACCACAAGTCCGCACATTATCACGCATCGTTGGAGTTATTGAAACTGCACAATTTAATCAAGGAAACCATTTCCCTTCCACCCACAATACTGTTAACATAACCCAAATAAGTTGATAATTAAAACATAGTAATCAAAACACATTGCTTTACAACTCACATTTAATAATATGTTATTATATCACTTAGAAACTAAAATTTTGACAAATCTGATTCATATATGTAGTTGATGAGATCGCCATTAATGGAGATTTGAGAAGAGAAGAAGAAAATTTTATTCAAAAATGTGTTTTTTCTTTACATTCAAGATATGTACATATATATACAAGTAAAGAAGTTGTAACTAGAAGATTCTCTTCCTAACTGAATTCTAACTAACTTTTCTAACTAACTTTCATTATTCATCACTCCCCCTCAAGCTTAGAATAAGAAAATATATTTTTCATTCCAAGCTTGTTAATAAAAGCTTCATGCTGAGGTTTACAAAGTCCTTTGTAAGTAAGTCTGATGGCTGATCTTTGGTGTTTATGTAGTGAGTTTGTATTAGTCCTTCAACAATCTTTTCTCTAACAAAGTGGCAATCTATATCGAAATGTTTCGTTCTCTCATGAAAAATAGGATGAGCTGCTATCTGAATTGCAGCTTTGCTGTCACAAAACAACCTTATTGGCAGCCTGATCTCTGTTTCCAATTCCTTGAATAAGCCTTTCAGCCAAACTATTTCTGCAACTGTTGTAGCCATACTCCTGAATTCTGCCTCTGCAGAACTTCTGGATACAGTGTTTTGCTTCTTAGCTTTCCATGATATTGCAGCATTCCCAAACTTCACTACATATCCAGTTACAGACCTTCTTGACTCCACACACGCAGCCCAATCTGAGTCACAATATGCTGTTAATTCTGAACTTTTACTACTTGGCATAAACAGACCAAGTCCTGCTGTTCCTTTGATATATTTCACTACTCGAATAGCAGCTTCCATGTGAGATGTTTTAGGTGAATGCATAAACTGACTTAACACTTGAACCACAAAGGCTATATCTGGCCTGGTCATTGTTAAATATAACAACCTCCCTATAAGCCTTTGATATTTTCCAAAGTCATCTAACAATGTATCTTCTGTATTACTAACTTTGCCTGAACATTCATCAAATTCAATAGAAGTTAACTTGTGATTAGTTTCTAGAGGAGTAGAAGCAGGTCTGCAACCTGTTAATCCTAGTTCAGATACAAGTCCTAAAGCATATTTTCTCTGATTCATGAGGATACCATCATTAGTTCTAGAAAACTCAATCCCAAGAAAGTATTTTAGCTCACCAAGATCTTTCATCTTGAACCTGTGTTGTAGATCTTTCCTGACTTGTTGTATATGCTGTAAACTACTGCCAGTCACTAATAGATCATCAACATATACCAAAATAACAAGCAACTCCTTTCCCACCTTCTTTGTAAACAAGGAATAATCATAATGAGATTGTGTAAATCCCATACTACTCAATGCTTGAGTTAGTTTTAGATTCCACTGCCTTGGTGCTTGCTTCAAACCATACAAAGATTTGTGTAATTTGCAAACCATAGACTTCTCCCCCTGGATTGCAAAACCATCTGGAACCTGCATATACACCTCTTCAAGAAGATCTCCTTGAAGAAAGGCATTGTGAACATCCATTTGAAATACAAACCAACCATTAGAAGCTGCTAAGGCCACCACTGACCTCACAGTTACCATTTTAGCTACTGGTGAGAAGGTCTCAGTGTAATCTAGACCTTCTTGCTGACTATACCCTTTGGCCACTAGCCTGGCCTTATATCTCTCAACAGCCCCTGAGGCATGATATTTCACTTTATACACCCATTTGCAACCAATAGGAGTCTTATCATGTGGAAGAGGAACAATCGACCAAGTACAATTATCTTCTAGAGCAGTAATTTCTGTCTGCATGGCTTTAACCCATTGAGGATCCAAACAAGCTTCTTTATATGTCTTAGGTTCAGTAATTTTAGAATAAGCAGCAAGAGAAACTCTATATGAAGGAGACAGTCTAGAATAAGAAACATAATTGGAAAGTGGATATAAACATGCACTTTTAGTACTAGGAGTAACATAGTTATCCAACCAACTAGGAGGCTTTGAGAGTCTGGTAGATCTTCTTAGAGAAGGTTGATTTTCAGTTGATACACCTATCTCAGACAGTGAATGAGAATCTCCTAGAGATGGTGTAGAGACTGAGGTATTACTTGAAGTATCTGAAGTAATAACAGACTCAGGAAGACTAGAAGAGTCATCAACAAAATGTAGAACAGGAAACACAGGAGAAGGAGAAGATTGAAGATCTTTAAAAGGAAATATACCTTCTTTAAACACTGTGTCTCTGCTAACAAAAAAGGAGTGAGAGCTCAGGTCATATAATATATACCCCTTTTTTGATGAAGAGTAACCTAAATGTATTGCAGGAATAGCTCTGGGAGAAAACTTATCCAAATATTTAGGAGTAGTAGCATAGCATAAGGAACCAAAGACTCTCATATGTTGAAGAGAGGGTATTTTACCAAACAATACTTCAAAAGGAGATTTATTTTGTAGTACTACAGAAGGCAGTCTGTTCAGAATATATACTGCTGTAGACACACAACAACCCCAGTACTTCAAAGGAATACTTGCTTGAAACCTTAATGCCCTGGCCATATCAAGAATAGATCTATGTTTTCTCTCAACAATTCCATTTTGTTGAGGAGTATAAACACAAGAACTCTGATGTATAACTCCACATTCCTTGAACAGACTAGACACTTGAGAGTTAACAAACTCAGTTCCATTATCTGTCCTAACACACTTAACATTGACTCCAAATTGAGTTTTCACCATACTTAAGAAATCTTTCAGAACTATAAGACAATCAGACTTAGTATGTAACAAAGAAATCCAAGTATATCTAGATTTATCATCCACCAATGTAAGAAAATATCTCTTGCCATCATGATTAGAAACTCTGTAAGGACCCCAAACATCTCCATGTACAATATCAAATGAAGCAGCAGAAGTAGTAATACTAACAGGAAATGGAAGTCTAGATTGTTTTGCAAGAGGACATACAGTGCAATGATGATCTTCCAAAGATACAGAAGGTAAACATTTTATTCTACTGAGTACTTTAAGAGGAGCATGACCAAGTCTCTTATGCCAAAGATCACATAGAGACTTACAACCAGCATTAGTCACCTTAGATTTGTCTATATTAGGAACTTCAGTAGTAGAATTATGAGCCTGAAAACCACCAATGTCAGCTGAAGTATCCAATCCAGTCTGAAGCAGATATAAACCTTGATCTTCTCTACCAATCCCCAGGACCTTCCCATTTGAGAGATCCTGAAAGACACAGAAGTCAGGAAAAAATATCACAGCACACTTCAGTTGCTTGGTTAACTGAGATACAGATAGTAGGTTGTATTTGAATTCTGGAATAAACAACACACCATTTACAGTCTTATCTGTAAGTACTAAGGATTCACCAATATGACTAATAGATGCTTGACTTCCTGTAGGTAGATTGACATGCATATTACTCTTATCATCAAGATTTCTATATTGAGTCATTAGACTAGCATTATGAACCATGTGATTAGAAGCTCCAGTATCAATTATCCAATTTCTGTTAACCACATCAGACATAAAGGCTGTTATCATACCTGCAGTGCTAGTAGTAGCCACATTAGCAGTAGGCTCTATATCTTTTCCTTTGTTTAACATCTGAAGGATCTGTGAGTACTGCTCAGGTGTGAACAAGGATACACCACCATGTGTGCCTGTTGGAGTAGTATTGGTAGAGGAAGCTTGATTATCAAATGCTCTTACCTCATTACCTTGATTGCTTCCAGTAGCATTGTTGGCATAAGAATTAGAGGTGATTCCTTTCCTCTTGGGGTATCCATGGAGCTTATAACAAGTTTCCCTGGTATGGCCTTTAAAATGACAGAAATCACAAACCAGATGAGCCTTCCCATTAGGCCTACCATCACCATAGTTTCTCTGCCTATAACCACCATTGCTTCCATTTTGACTATTTACACCAGAGTATTGACCTTGAGATACTTTGTTACTCATAAGAGCAACCTCTGAATGTGAATCAGCTAGAGATGATCCAGTGCTTATACCATTCAACCTTTGACTTTCAACATTAATGATCATAACATAGGCTTGATTAACACTAGGGACAGGAATTATCATCAGAATTTGACTCTTAGCATGAGCATAGGTATCATTTAGTCCCATTAGGAATTGCCAAAGTTTGTGATACTGAAAATGTTCAGCATACAACTTTGCTTCAACACAAGCACATGAAGGAGGAGGCATTAGAGTTTCAAACTCATCCCACAATTCTCTAAGTCTTGAAAAGTAACTTGATACAGAAGTAGTACCTTGAGATAGTGTAACAATTTCTTTATGTAGAAAGTAAGCCCTGGATGCATTGACCTTATCGAACCTCTCGCGCAGATCTTCCCAAACTCTGTGTGCATCAGATCCATAGATGACTGTACTCAGTAAACCTTTAGAAACAGAATTCATTATCCATCCCAAGACAATGGCATTACACCTATCCCACCGATCATGCATTGAAGAAGGATACATATCCTTTTTACATGTTCCTAACAGGAATCCTAACTTGTTTTTTCCCAGAAGTACAAGTTTCAAGGATTTACTCCATAGAGAGTAATTTTCAGATCCTAAAAGTTGGATTGAGGTAAGAACTGAACCTTGAGTATCTGATGGGTGAATGAACAAGGGATGATTGTGATCAACTCGTTCAGATTCAGTAGAAGATGAAGATCCTCCCTGCATTTGCAATTCTTCACTTACAGTTCCTTCACTTGGAATCACCATTGATTCACCAGCAAATTTCCAGAAATTAACAGAGTTCAACCTCGAAGACGACAACTAGAGATTCTTTTCTAATCACAGAATGATAACCAGATTGTGCAACAAACTTTTATCAGCAAATAGAAGAGCTGATGAGATGATTTCAAGCTATGGAGATGTTAGACACAGAATTCGTCACTGTGCTCTGATACCATGATGAGATCGCCATTAATGGAGATTTGAGAAGAGAAGAAGAAAATTTTATTCAAAAATGTGTTTTTTCTTTACATTCAAGATATGTACATATATATACAAGTAAAGAAGTTGTAACTAGAAAATTCTCTTCCTAACTGAATTCTAACTAACTTTTCTAACTAACTTTCATTATCTCATCAGTAGTGATATATTTAGCTACAAACCAATCACATTAATCACTCTAACTTTTAATAACAATTGATTCAAACTCAAGAATAAATATAAGTGCATTTAATTTTAAGCCAAATTCCATTTTCTTTCAAAACCAAAATCATTACCTTAATTAGCCATTCTCCGTTGTCGTTTGTGCCTCACCGTCGAGCCCTCTAACCTTTTATTAATCACTCAATCATTAGTAAACCTTAATTATTTAAATACCAATTATAAAAGTAGTAAAAGTGATCAAATATTAATTTTAATGTAAACTTTCTTAATTACCAACTAAATAAATTATAAAAACTATCCCATTAATTTTATAATTGTAATTACAAATAGTCCAGACTACCTATTTAGAATCTATCAGAAAGTATTTTATGAAATAAAAAGTACTAAAATTTAAAATGATCAAATGGATCGTTACAAATGAATTTATCTCATGAAGAGAAATTACCAGTACACGTGTAAAAGGAAAAGTAATACACATGTTTACTATTAAAAGGATAAAAGAAAAGCCCAACTTTATAATGCACTTAACGATATTACATCTCATAAAGCATGTTGCACAATTAAGTATTGCATTGTTTGTCCTTTTCTTGTTGGCTTTTATATATAAGACAAAACAGTCTTTTCTTATTTTTATTCTTATAATTTATAATATTTAATATGTGAATATTTGAGATTGGTAAGTAAGACTTGTTATCTTTTTTAGGGCAACTTTCACATATAACAAACATAAAATACATATTTGTATGCTATAACAAAGTTTGCATAATTGTGTTCCATAACAAACTTATATATGTATAATTCGTTATACATATACAATTGAAGCGAATTGTATAAAATAAATTGTATAAAATGAGAAAAAGAGAAATTATATACAATTTGAATTGTATAAAACGAGAAAGACAGAATTGAATTGAATAAAATGAGAAAGAGACAAATTGCAATTTGAATTTGTATAAAACGAGAAAGACAGAAAGGCAAAAAAAGACTTGTGCAGGGAATATACAATTGAATTGAATTGTATAAAACGACAAAGGGAGTAATTATATACAATTTAAATTTATGTAAAATGAGAAAGACAAAAGAGACTTGGACAGGAAAATATTTGTATTGTGTAATTATAAGTGTATAGGACGAAGATATATGTATTTGCATGCATTTATATAATTTTCTTTCGCTTTATACAATTAGAAACACAATTTATACAATTCTATTGTATAAAGCGAGAGAGGCGAGCGACAGGAATGAGCGAGAGAGAGAGGGAGAGTGGCGAGTGAGAATATGAGGGAGAAATGGACGACAAACAGTTTGCTATGGAACACAAATAAATCAAAAGGTAGCTAGTATATTAATTTTATATTGTCAGTTTGTCATTCTATACAATTATCCATTTTTTTAATAATTGGGCTTGATAAAAAGAAGAAGGTAATAATGTTACTTAGTTGTTCAAGGGATTATAAGACAAATGTATTTCTATGAAATACGTACTGACGGGAAAATTACGTAGGTAAGCAAACTAATATTACTTAATTACGTACCATAATTGATGTCTGTTTATATTATCATAACCATTTATTCTCGATAATTACATTTTCCAATTCTCCTTAAATATATAACCGTGCACAACACCCTTTTCCTTATATAAAATGAGTCCATTCTCTTTCTTCAATCACTTTTCCTTATTTTCTCTGTTATTCTCTCTCTCCATCAAAATTGATTTCAAATTTTGAAATTTTCTTTCTTTCCCTCCCAATGGTGATTTCTGATTTATAAGTAATTATTTTACAATACAATTCTCTTTGCATTTTTATTTGCAATTTAATCATTTTTTGAATTGTATTTGTACATTGTTGAAATTTCTTTTGATTTTTCAGATTTGTATATTTAATGATGAAGATGGTGAAACAGTTGAGGTAATTTGTATAGAATAATTTTGTATAAACATTTAAAGTTGGGATCTACAATACATTGTATAATTTCATACAAACCCATATTTGTATATATGAATCCAATTGTCTATTTATGAGGTAAAAAGAAATTTCATTTTAGTTTTTCAAATAACTTAAATTTTACTATATATCTTTGTATTTGGGTTTGGTTTGAGTCAAATTTATACCCATAGTTGTATAATAATTGTGTAATTGTTATTCAAATTGTATAGTATTATTTGTATAAACTCTCCAAGTTCGGATCCACTATTGTATATTTGTTGTTTTCACATGTATTCTTGAGGTTTGTTGTTTGTATAAATTCATATATTTATAGAAACATTTTCTCTAAAAACTACCCCCTCAATAATGTAGTCAATGTAACAGTTTGCATCATCTCATTTTCCATAATATATTACCAAAATACCGATGAAAGACATTCATGTATAAATATAAATAACTCATACATACATATACAAACAAGAATTCAAAAATATACAAGCACACTCACCAGAAAAATTTTCCACAAAATAAATAATGTAAAATTATACACATACAAAATATATATGTCAACAATAAAATTTTACGAGTTCACAAATCAAATTTATGTAAACTATACAACTACAAACCTAATTAGTGAACTTATACAAAAAAAAAATTCCACTTAATTTACATCCAACAATCAATTATACACATACAAACACTAATCCCATCAAGTCTAATTATATACATACAAACACTAACTCATACGATTCTAGAGATAATGTAAAATTATACATATACAAAACATACAAGTTTATAAACAATCATTGATAAAAATATATTTATACAATTATGAATGTATACAATTTGACATAAAGTAAGTAGACTATACAATTAATTTCTATTTTTATACATTTACATACTCAAATTGCAGATATGAAGTCTTTTGTCTCGATCAATTTAAATATATTTGAAAGCACATTCTTCAACTAAAACTCCAATTATTAACGAAGTAATTATACAATCACGGATAAAAAGTAGTTAATTCTGGATTTGTTAAAATACAATAGCAAACAACTGTTACAATGAAACTCCAATTATTAATGGAAAATTTTTACAACAACATATACAAGTCAATTCAATTGCTCTGTTTTATCAAGTTCTTCATCTACGTGAGTGCAAATCAAAAACACAAATCAAAGCAAATTATATATACGTTTCTAGCTGAGAAAAGTGAGTTGCCGCCGAGATTATATTTCTTCATACAAACATATAATATATCAAATATTTTTTTTGGGTTTTTTTTGAATTTTTCTGCTAAAGTATTCACACAAACATATAATTTACTTGTACTTCAAATATTTCTTCAATCATACTACAATACAACTACTTAAGGTGTTTGATCTAAGAAAACAACACAAAATATGATGTGATTAAAGACACTAAAATATCCAACAAAAATAATTTTTGCATCTTTTTGAAATGGTAGGAAATAATAGAAAATAAGGTTAAAATAGAATGTGTAGTTAGATTTTTCTATTTCTTTGCTCTTGGACCAATTTCATCAGGGCTTTTACTAATTGGGCCGACTTTGGATCGACCCGATCCGATTCGATTGACATCTTTAGCTTGCATTATATAAATGACCATGAAAAGACAAAATATTCAACAACAAGATGAAAAATCAAAATTACTGATTTGTATGAGAGTTCTTGAGTTCCTCTTTCAGGTATGTTTAATTTTTAATTTCTTTATCTTTTTTGGGCCACCAATTACATTTGTGTAGTAAGCTATGTGTGACATGTAAGTTTATATGCACTTTCATATGAAATCATTGTTTAGTCATTTACAATTTTTTTAAGTTTCATGTCCTTTTATAAGAAATCTTCATTTTTCTACACGTAAATGATTTAAAAAGTATATTTTCTTGTATTCAAACTGTAAGGAGAAGCGATCTTACTATGTTGTTTCCTTGTATGCTTCTACAAAAACATTTTAAAACTTATATTTACGCAGATTCTATTGCTTTAGGTCTGACGTTTGTGTTTGAGCATTTTATATTTTTGAACTATATGAAATTTCATATAGAGAAATAGTAGAAACTGCACATATACAAGTCTTAAAATGTGTTTGTAGAAGCATACAAGGAAACAAAATGAGATCTCTTGTCTTTTTATGATTTGAATGATTTTCAGATAACTTATGTATAAAAAATGAAGATATCTTATAAAAGGACATAATTTTTTTTCTTTTGTAAAGCACTGAAAAATGATTTCATATGAAAGCGCGTAGAAAGTCACATGTCACATATAGATTTATTTAAAAATGTAACTGGTGGCTTAGGAAAATAAAAAACCTGAAAATTAAACATACTTGAAAGTGGAACTCAAAAACTCTCACACAAATAATAATTTTAATTTTTTTGTTTTATTGTTAAATAGTTTTCCTTTTGATGATCATATATATAATTCAAACTAAGGATGTCAATCAGATCGATCCGAAATTGGCCCAGATCAATAGAAGCTCAGATCAAACCGGTCCTAGACTAAAGAAATATCCATTGGAGGCATGAACTTTTAGAGAATTTCTTAGTCAAGTTTTTGACCGTATGGGGCCCACTAACAACAAAAAGTGATAATCTAAAATTTAATCTCATATTTTTTATTTTTAAGTTTTTTTACTGTCCATTAATCTATAAATATTTTTCCTCTCAATTTATTTACTCTTTTAACTTTCAAGAATTTAAAATCTAATTTCGATTACAAAATTCTTATTTCACTATATTTTCACAAATTTCATATCATAATCTTTAGAATTTCCTACCATTTGAAAGAATTACAAATAAATCGTATTTTCCTCAAATTCTTAGATAAACCACTTTTATGTGTTGTACTGACACTCAATTAAAGGGACGTTGAGTGATACATCCAAAATTGTTATATTTTGGAAATTTTTTGTGATTTGAAAACGAATAGAAATAGGATGGTTAACGCTACAAAATTCAAGTTTTACTATTTTCAGCCATGTGGCATAGAGAGTGTAGCTCACTCTCTTAAGGAGAATAAGAGAGATGAACAAACAATCAGATAATAATCAGACAATTAAAAAACCTTTTAAATTTTTTAATTTTTTGATGAAGCATTCTGACTTTTAAAAAGTAGTTGCTCAATTTTTTTTAATTTTCAAGCACAAGGTGGAAAATATCAAAGTTGCATTGAATTAGTGGAGTAAAAACACTTTTGGGGATATTTTCAAGCAACTAATAATCAGAGAAGAAGTAGTATGTTCATTATGAAGAGGAGTTTTGGAGACAGAAAGCTGAACATACATGATTTACAGAGGGTGATAACAATATTGTATTTTTTCATTGTCTAGTAAATAAGAGAAGAAAAGATTTCAAATCAAGAGAATTTAAAATGCATAAAGAGTATGACTTGAAAGAAAGGATCAAAAGGTTGAAAATACAATAAGTTGTAATAAAAAAAACAATTTACACAAGCTGAAGAAGAATCTGATTTTTCTTTATTAGGATGTATACCAAATTTGATAAATCAGGGGATAATGATAAGTTTTTAATGACACCAACAATGGAGGTGGCGAAAAAAATATATTTTCCAGTTGGAGGGATCAAGTGCAGGTGGACCTGATGACTTGAACATCAATTTCTTTAAATCATGTTGGGACATTGTTGGGTATGATGTTTATAGGGTAGAAAAGACCTTTTTAAAATAGTGATACCTGCCAAGTCGATCGCGCATACAAATGAAGTACTACTGGGATGTAAGGCCGATAAGCCTCAATAATTTGATTCATAAGACCATCTCTAGAGTGGTACATGGAAGAATAGATGACATTCTAACTAAGTTCATATCTCCTAGTAAAGATGGTTTATAAAAGGAAGATGCATAATTAAGACTGTGTTTCTAACTCAAGAGATTGTGACTGTTATAAGAAAAAGAGGTAAGCTTCTAATGTTGTTATCAAATTAAATATGACCAAGAATTAGAATAGGGTATCCTGGTTATATTTATCTAATGTTCTAAGAAATATGGATTTCAGTGAGATTTTTACCGTCATGGTATGAAGATTAATAGCCAAATCATGATACTCTATCATTTTAACTGGGCAAAATCATGGATTTTTTCAATTTACTACGGAGTAAAGCAAGGAGATCCCTTATCTCTAGCTCTGTCTATTCTATCCGCAAAACTGTTGTCCAAATCTCTGAATGCCTTGTTTGACAATAGTTTGTATAAGGGATATGGCTTACCAAGATGGAGTGAGAAGCTAAATCACCAGACCTATGCAGATGACACAATAATATTCACTTCAACAGATTAAGAATCTCTTTATCTTTTTATGGAAGTGTCGAGGAAATATGAGGAGATCTCGAGTCCGTTTATCAACAAAGATAAAAGTGCTTACTTTTTATTTCACAAGACTTCTTCTTGGATTGTGTAGTAGATGGGCTTATTCATAGGAATGGAAAAATGTGTGTTCCCATTCATATATTTAGGATGCCCAATATTTATTCAAGAAAGAAGAAGATATTCTATTTTGAAATCATAAAAAGGAAGTTACAGAATTGAAAGAATAAGTTATTATCCTTTGGTGGCAAGTTGTTTTGATTAAAAATGCGTTGCAAAACATGCCTATATATCTTTTATCAAATTTAGCTCATACTAAAAACTCTTTGAATGAGTTGCACAAGATTTTTCAAAATTCTTCTGAAGCAATAAGGAAGACGGTAGATCTAATCTAGGTTTCTTGGTTGAAATTATATTTTCTAAACAAGAAGGGCTAGATTTCAGTTCTTTATTTGATAATACAAAGGCCTTATTTGCAATTTTGTGGTGGAAGTTATATAAGTAGTACTCTTTGGTCTAATTTATGTGGAAAAGTATTGCAAAAGATCCCTGCCATGGTGAAACGGAAAAGGGGTTAACGGCTATGAAATCATATGTTGGAAGCTAGAGACAAAGTTGAGAAAGAAATTTGGTGGGAACCAAGAAGGATGATTCTGATGCCTGACATTAAAACTTGACTAAACAAGGACCTTTATATCAAAAGTTCGACACAAATTATGTGTTTAACAATAGCAATAAAAGAGCTGAATTTTTCATGGACAATAAAAAAATTAAATTAGAAAAGACTACATCAATATTTGCCTAATGAAATTGTTGAACATGTGACAAAGAATCTTATGATATGAGAGAGCTTGGATGACAAAGATAGAGCATGGTGGATGCCATCTACTAAAGGAAATTTAGGAAAATTCAGAGACCAAAAAAGCATAAAAAATGGAATTGGAAGAAATTTGGGTAAAAGGTATTCCTGTGATTTTTTAAAATTTGAGGTTGTGGAATCTAAAGCTACCAATAGATGACATTGTGAAATCGGGCTATTACAGAATGGTGGAAGGCTGAATGTGGGGAAAAACTTATGTCATTATATCGAGCTACTCCTAAATTAATTTTTGGCATTTATAGATAAGAGGAAATGTGGTTTCTAGTGGAGATTTATGATAATAATAGATTTGTAAGTGATATTAGCCACACTCTTCATATGCTTGCAATGCGACATATCCTTGACTGAAGGATATACCAATTAACGGGCCAAATATGGTGCATTACTTCGAAGAATATATGTGAGTTCTTCATTTTATAGGTTAAGGGGGAGTTTCTTCCATGAGATTGTTTAAATGTAATTCGGATGGGAGGCCCAAGTTCATCATGTTTTTGTGTGAGAAGTGATGAAGGGAAGTTTATTTATTCTAATGTTATACGAATTGAAGATAACACTGATTTATATGCAGAAGCAGTGGATTTGGGGAATGTGATTGCATAGTGCATGAGGAACAATTTTTTTTCATGTACGATTGGAGACAGATTCATTAGCTTTGCTGAATATGGTTGAGGGTACAAGGAATACTCCTTGGAAGTTAAGAATGAAGGTTGACATGATAAAGTTTTGGAGGGCAAAATGCATTGGTACAATGCATTATATACAATGAGAAGGCAATAAAATTGACAAAATTATTACTTGTTGAATGGGTACTATAAGCTATAATTCATTGCAACAACTACCACAAGAAGTTCAAATTGATTCTCTTCGATAAACAACAAATCCTTAGTTTTTGATACAACTACTTGAAGGCTTGAGAACCGGACTAATTCAATGTTCTTGAGAAGGTATATTGTATGTTTATTTGAAAAAATGCAGAACTTTTAGATCTGGTTGTTCACTGTGCAAATGTGTGGTATCAGCATCTTCAAAATCTAATTCTATCAAAAGTGACATAGTAAATAGCTTGCTTTAAAAATTTATACGTTAATGTTCTAAGAATTCCCGATGTAATGATCTACACAAAAGGATGGATGCTACCTGCTATATAGTCATAGGCTAACAATCAGGTTGACAAGGAATGTTTCTGTTGCGTCATATGTCACGAACATGTGTAAGATATTTGAGGTCACCTATGATGAAATTAGCCGGCGTCTTTTCTCATTCCGATAGTGTAGGTACGTAACTGATGTTTTCTATACTTCGTCAGTGTGGAGAATAAAGATCAATAGCTGAAATTCGTCAAAGGAGGTGTTTGGTTTCCTAAAATGAAAAGGGAAAGAAGACGTTTGTAGTTTCTATATTTATTTTGCCCTAATTTGATTCCTTTTTTCGGTTGTTTGATTTTATTTCATTTTTTTCCTATTTTGTTGGTGGACGCCCATTCTGGACCGAATCTTTTGGATTTATTTTGTGAGCAACTTTCACATATAACAAACACAAAATTCATATTTATATATTATAACAAAGTTTGCATAATTGTGCTCCGTACTAATACGTAGAATTCGCTATACATATACAAAAAAAGCAGTTGTATACAAATCAATTGTATAATTTGTGTATGTATAAAACGAGAAAGAGAGAAAGACAAAAGAAAATTGGGTAGGAGAATATTTGTATTGTATAATTATAAGTGTATAGGACGAAGATATATGTATTTGCAAGTGTATATACAATTTTCTCTAGCTTTGTATAAATAGAAACACAATTTATGCATTTCGTTTCTGTTTGTATAAGCGATATAGGCGAGTGTGGCGAGCGAGATCTGGGAAAGGCGAACAAAAATATATGTATGTATATAATTTTTTCTTACTTTATACAAACAAAAACACATTTTACACACTTGTGTTTGTATAAAATTGAGAGGAAGTGAGCGTGAGAGGGAGAGTGGCGAGCGAAAGTTTGAGGGAGAGAGGTGAATGACAAACAGTTTGCTACATGGCACAATTAAATCAAAGTGTGGTTATAGCATTTAATTTGATTTATTAATTTGTCATTATATATAGTTTTCCCTTATTTTCTTGATTACCACCATTTTATCTGGTGAAAAAGTATTTTGGAAAGACAATAACGGATTAGTGATGGTTAGCCATGGTTGCTTCAAAAGTAAATAAAGGAAGGCTTTTTGATGCTTATATATATATATACATATATATATGTATACATATATATATATATATACATATATATATATATATATACATACATATATATATATATATATATATA
>NC_028646.1:57386273-57391999 GCF_001406875.1 Solanum pennellii | reverse complement strand
TATATATATATATATATGTATGTATATATATATGTATATATAAAGGAGAAACATAGACAAGTTGATATGACACCTCTCTATGACCTCCAGAACTACAACCACTAAGTTAATCAATACTGCCTTCCATCCACAACCACATCCATCCTTAGCTAACTACAATCACATCTACCGCTGATCCCCAAAATCAATCATCATCAATATAACATATCACAACTCGTAATAGCCAAGAAATTGCTAATAAACTAAAATTTATCATTTTTGGAAAGAACAGGAAACTCTGGAAAATTTCCTAAGTCAAGAAAGTAAGTATTTGGTCATTCTCAAACAGTCATAACTTCTAGCTCAAGATGATTTAAAGTCAGTTCATTAAATGGATGGAAAGCCCTTGGAGATATCTTTCCAACGCCGTCGAGTTTGTGCATTTTCGATATTCACATTGTATTTCTATTCCCAGGCTTCAATTCCTAGAGACTCCTCACTTGCCACCTACACTTGTAAAATTAAACAACATATGAAATTAGAACATTGAATGTACTAAGTAAATGAACATGCAAGAAAATAATGCTAAAACGGACATTTACTTTATCTCATGCTTTTATGTTTTTTTGATGTAAATCCAATGAAATAAGTTTAAGAACCATTTACAATACAACTATACATATTAGACATATCCAAGTATTTTATAAGAGATAATGATAACCATTTATAGTACACATAAGCATTAGACTCCCTACCAAGAGTTATCCTAAGAATTACTTAAGTAAGACAAGAAGAGACCGCCCATACACCCTCTTCAAGCACACCTAAGTAATCCTTCGGACTACCCAAAGTAAGATTATTCTTTATGCTACAATAATACATAGTTCTATATTTATTAAGTAACCCCCCCCCCCTTTTTTTTTTAATCATTTAGACTCTCCACCTAAAGTTACTTCAAGATTCACCTAAGGAAGACATAAAGAGACCGCCCATACACCCTATTCAAGACTACCTAAGCAACCCTCAAAGCTACTCTGGGTAAGGACCTTTCTATTCGTCATACATTAACTAAGTCAACAATACTCATTAAACCACTTAAGATACATTCAACAATTAGAGGACTTCATATAATGGTCTTGGAGGAGACCTGAGGAACTCACCTAGCATCTTCAAAGCCTACTCGTTCTATGTATAGATAGTGTCTCATTCCACTACCTACACATTGTAGAACCTATCCAATAACTAGAGTGTACATCCCATATGATGAGATTAGGCATAACCGACATAGATCATACTATCTAGGTATGGAATCCATAGTCTACCCTACTCCGAGGAAGGTATTCTACTTGCCAAGGTTAGAACTAGGACACATCCCATGTTGGCACATGGTTAAGGAATATCCGGGGTTTCATTTTACTCTGGTATCATCTTGAGTAAGCCTACTACCACAAGCATATTCACTCGGTGCTTTGCCTTTGTTCTCATAGAGTAATCATTTCCTAGGTGAATTAGAGAAGGTTTCATCACTTTGCCTTGCCAACTCTTAACACTTTTTATTTCCAAGGATGGGTCCACTAGGTCTTCCAACCAAGGACTATTAGGATAGCTCATATGACTTCCTTAGATATGGTTTCATGCCGTTCCTACCAACCAACCCCTAATTCCATCATTCCACACATGAAGGATACCATTCTAGTCTTTCGCTTCAAGACTTTTATTAACCTTCTTTTTTATATTCAAGGTTCTATGTTCGTGACCTTCTTTTAACTATTCAAGGTCCTATATTATTCATCCTTAGAAGGTCATCTCTTTAGGTCTATCGATCCTAAACTTTCATTCATCATCCATTCATACACATTCATGGCAAAGTTGCCTAAGCCTACTAAGTCAAGAATTCACATTCACATACTTTCATGTATCAAGTAGAGGGACCTACATCTACCAATCAAGATACTACATCATGTCACATATTCAATAACATTGAAGCACCATGTAGGGACAACCAAGTCTACCTAACAAGATACCCTACCAATACACATATAGAGACTCATCATAGTTTATCATATTCACATATAATCATTCAGACGAAATCATACTTTCACCTCACAGTTACACATATACCATATAATCGTTCACATAGTTCATCTATACAAGCTATAACATGATAGTACCATAATTCACATAGTAACGTCGATAAATCCATGTTCATAACAATTATAACACCTAAAAACTGCCACCATAAGTGGACCATACCAATCAATACAATTCAATATCAATTCTACACAATATAAAGGAAATAGGTCAACTCACCACCTTCCAATCATCATCATCACCATTACTTAGCCTTTTCGATCAATTCACTTTACAAAGGCTCTTACCTATAAACATGTACACAATAATAAGCCAACGATCAATCCATATCAATGATCCAACAATATAAAATATATATATATCATTAATATAAGGAAGCCTATGAATAATTCTATCATGATTTATACATAATTCAATAGCCCAATACAATATACACATGAATTTATTAAAATCAAGTCAAGATCAATTCACCCAATTTAAAGCCAAAACTAGGAATTTAGGGAATACATGGGTTCATGAAAATTTTGATCTGAAAATCATCAATAAACATCAATTATATCATAAAACATTGTTTTAAACCTTTTCATGCAAGAACCCATAGTTTGAATTCAAAATAGAAAATTCTATGTTTTTGAACATCTTTGAAAAACCATTGGAATTGGCTCCTCAAATGAGAGATAGTCAAGGATGAAATAACCATACGTTATTTGAATAATCCCACGAAATTGGATTGAAAAACTTGAACAATTTGGTTTTCTTCCTTGGAGCTTCAAAGCTTAAAAAATAGAGGTCTTGGAGAGAATGAGTTGAGAGCTTTTGTTTTGGGTTGAGGGTTTTGATTTTATTGGTGAATTTGGGGTTTAAAAAGACTCAATAACCGTCAATACATAATTTCCAAATTACCTAAAATACCCCTTAACTTAATAAATATTTTAACCAATTTTAATTTGACTTAAAAATGACGCGACCAAATTAGGGACTTGGCTGCACGTCGTGGGGACATTTCTAAATCTTGGTTGTGGAATTTAATCTAAGACATAATGGTTGGTGTTGAACCCGCATCGTAGGGAAAATTTTTCCCTCTAAGTGTAGCTGGCGCGACACCATTGACTCTAAATGTTGGTTTCCTCGGCAGCTTCATAGGCCAACATTTGGGTCCTCTTTTGGGACCCTCAAGGTTGTCTCCATGGGGTCATACTTGATGTTTTTGACCTTTTACATATAAGTATATGTGTAGGAACCCTCGATACTCAATTTCACCCTAATATCATACCCCAAAACTCCACTACAAAACCCTACTACACACTAGTTCAACTAGACTAGCTTCCAGACGTCTTGGTCGTTCTTGGACGTTTGACTTCGAAACTCCTCAAACTCACTTTTAACACTTATATTAATCATTTTAAGACCTTATTAAATAATAACCAACATTTTAGGCTCTAATTCAACCCAGTTCATTTTTGGGGTTCTAAGAATCTCCCTCACATGGATAACATTCGTCCTCGAATGATACTTTGAACACATTAAACACTTACAACACTATGAAGAGATAAAGACTCAATACTAGCAGATAATATCCATA
Organism: Solanum pennellii; assembly: GCF_001406875.1. Taxonomy (NCBI): domain Eukaryota; kingdom Viridiplantae; phylum Streptophyta; class Magnoliopsida; order Solanales; family Solanaceae; genus Solanum; species Solanum pennellii. The sequence goes on along the minus strand of NC_028646.1, from coordinate 57,388,347 downwards.
CACATCATATCATCAACTCCACATAAACAAGAGATTCAAACACAACAAGAAAGTAGGAAAAATGTCTACAACTTATCATGCAATAAGACTCTACCTTCTTATTACATATAGGAGGAACTTCCTTCTCCACATATCAACATGCTCATATACATCATCTCAACGCACAGATGCCAATTTCTCATGAAAGCACAATTAAGCAACATTTTCAAATACTCTGCAGTAAAGTATGCTTACTAGTTCATTAAAACAGCTTTTAAGTTATTTATTATAAAGGCATGATAATATGAGAGACAAAATCATATGAACTCATTTTAACAAATAAACATAACCTCATGAAAAGATATTCATAATGCAAGGAGATCAATGAAATTATTTTTCACTTAGACTCCTAAGCACATGCAACATGCTACTATAAAGTTCTAACTCTCAAGCTTGAATAAAAATAGAAGAGAACAGGCAATAATCCACAACCCAACTATTCACCATACTCCCCCACATAGAAGGAACCCATCACAACTTAAAAGATAAAACTATAACTTACAGGTACCTTCATCCGGATTTGCTTCCTTGTTAGCTTGGATAATATACAAAAAATTCCTTTTTGGTGCACCAACATCTGGGGCATTAGGAGGAACTTGGTTGGACTCTCTTCGTCTAGCCGCAATAGTAGGAAGTATGCTTAGCACTTTGAGAAACACCACCTCTCTCATACTTGACCTTAGGAGCACTAGACCCATTTTGATTTGGAACCCTCTTCTTAAACCTAGGTTGGTTGTTTTCCTCGGATCTACCCCTCTTCAAATTCCTTGTGATCCTTCTAAACTTGGAATCTTCAATAGATTGAGCATACACCATAATTCTAGATAGTTTAATGTCATTATGGATCATGGCCATATGATATTCTTCTTTCTCAAGGTCATCAACACCCGTAAAAAACCTATTCATCTCATCACTAGGGTTAGAAACCAAGGATGGATCATACTTAGACAATAGAGTAGATTTCAAGGAATACTCCTCAACATTCATGTTACCTTGCCTAAGGTTTTTGAACTCCTAAACCTTCACCTCCTTCTTCTCATGGGGAAAATACTTTCCTAAGAAGGCTTCCTTAATTTCTTCCCATTTTATAGGAACCGATTCAACCTGCCTATTGTCTTTCCATTGAGTGTACCTACTTGAGCAACTTCCCTCAATTGGTATGAAGCTAACTCCGCATTTTCTCTAGAAGTCACCTCATAGCACTCAACACCTTGTAGACACCATCTAAAACCTTTTTAAATTCCTCTTCCTCCTTAGAACCAAGGAAGATAAGAGGCTTCATCCTCACAAAGTCCCTCAATCCAGAGGTCATGGTAATCTCAAGAGTATTTATCCTAGGCCCAATATCTCTATTCACTTGAGTCGTCATCGCTCGGGCTAGGGTAAGGAAAGCCTCTCTAATCTCCCCATTAGTCATGTATGGGGGGGGGGGAGGGGAACCACCGGAACTTCATTCCTTGAACAACTAAAGGGACATGTTCACCTTGGAGATCTTAAGCCCCTTGTGGAACTTGTCCACCTTAGGGAACTTGTTCACCTTAGGGAGTAACTCCCTCATTGAACATTTTCTCATCAACTCTCCTTGCGGGCGTCCTTTTTGTATTCATATTCTATAAACATATAAAAGAGAGTAGGAAGATATTTTTATAACCCCAACTCTATGGCACGACACAAGAGTAATGAAGAAAGGGAGACTTCTATCGTCCTAAAACCTCTCGCTCATAGATTTGTGTCGACTCACACCGACGAACAAGACTCTTCTAGACTCTGATTTTACGAGACTTTGAATCCTAAAGACTACTTCATAACCTTATGCTCTGATACCAAGTTCCTAGCAACCCGAGAGTACACCCTAGATGTTTGAGCACTCTTAAGTCACCACATAGTGTACTCGACCTCTCGGAGGTCTAATACAAGCCCCTAGACATCATTCATTGCACGCGCGCGCGCACACACACACACACACACACATATATACGTATATGTATATGTGTGTATATATATATATATATATATATATATATATATATATATA
>NC_028646.1:57376448-57386183 GCF_001406875.1 Solanum pennellii | reverse complement strand
TATATATATATATATATATGAAAAATAGTGCGAAATTAAAACTTTTCATCTCAAGTACAGTTAAAATCTTTTATAGAAATATAAGAAAGAACTAAGTCTCTTCATAGTCGTCTTTACCACATATAAATCTTAGGATCACATTCCATACATAAATTAAAGTTAAAACAAAGTCTATTACACCGTCTTTTGAAAAGTAAAACTAAACATAACTATGTCCTCGAATCATATGTGGAATACCAACTCGACTTGAGAGAATGTTATTCCCAAGCTTCACTTCCAAGATAATTCTCACTAGCCACCTACACTTGTAAAAATAAACAACATTTGGAATTAGCACATTGAATGTAATAAGTATGTATACATGCAAGAAAACCATGCTAAAATGGAAATTTACTTTATCACATGATTTTTATGCTCTTTTGATGTAAATCCCATGAAATAAGTTTAAGAACCATTTACACGATAACATACACATATAAGACATATCCAAGTATTGATAAGAGATAATCGTAATCATTTATAGTATACATAAGCATTAGACTCCCAACCAAGTGTTATCCTAAGACATACTTAAGTAAGACAAGAAGAGAACGCTCATATACCCTATTCAAGCACACCTAAGTAATCCTTAGGACTACCCAAAGTAAGATTATTCTTTACATTACAATAATACATATTTCTATATTCACTAAGTAACCCATTTTTATCATTTAGACTCTCCACCTAAAGTTACTCCAAGATTCACTGAAGTAAGACATGAAGAAACCGCTCATACACCCTCTTCAAGCTTACCTAGGTAATCCTCAAAGCTAGTCTAGGTAAGGACCTTTCTATGCATCATACATTAACTAAGTCAACATTACTCATTAAACCACTTATGAGACATTCCACAATTAGATGACTTCACATAATGATCTTGGAGGAGACCTAGGGAACTCACCTAGCATCTTCAATTGTATTTAAATTGATCGAGACAAACGACCTGATCTCTGCAATTAAAGTATGTAAATGTATAAAAATTTAAATTAATTGTATAATTTACTTAATTTTGGTCAGATTGTATACATTCATAATTGTATAAATATATTTTCATCAATGATTGTGTATAAACTTGTATGTTTTGTATATGTATAATTTTACATTATTTGTAAAATTGTATTAGTTACTGTTTGTATGTGTATAATTAGATGGGATTAGTGTTTTTATGTGTATAATTGATTGTTGAGTGTAATTATGTGAAAAAGTTATTTGTATAAGTTTAATAATTACGTTTGTTGTTCTATAACTGACATAAATTTGATTTGTAGACTTGTATAATTTGATTGTTGACATGTATATCTAGTATAAGTATAGTTTTACTTTATTTATTTGTGGAAAAGTTGTCTGGTGAGTGTGTGTTTGTATATTTTTGAATTTTGGTTCGTATATGTATACATGAGTTATTTCTATTTGTACATGAATGTCTTCCATCGGTATTTTGGTAATATATTCTGAAAAATTAGATGATGCAAACTGTTACATTGACTACGCTATTGAGAGGATAGTTTTTAGAGAAAATGCTTCTACAAATATTTGAATTTATACAAACAACAAACCTCAATAGTACATGTGAAAACAAAAAATATACAATAGTGATCCAAACTTGAACAGTTAAAAATTTAAGGAATCCCATAGTGTAATTCAATAATTACATTCTGTCCCGACAAGTTTAGTAATTACAAAAAATCCCTTAAATTTGTTGAGCCGTGATACTTTAGACTGTAGTGATACATGGTAAATGATACATGGTAACTTAAAACTGTTAAGAAAAAATAGGGGATAAAAACGGTAAATTTAATGTTGTTACTAAAACAGCTTAATTTGTGGTAACAGATCATTAATCATCATTAAATTAGCACTTAATTGGATATTAATTTCAAAATTTGAAAATCAAAGATCATATCACTTTTTTTGAAAACAATTTTTTTTAAACAGTCTGTTAAAATTGGAGCTACCGAAATTTTATTGTTGTCGCAGTTGGTTTTTGAAGATGAATACTTCGATTTTGATGAGACATTCCGGAATTTGGGTGAACGAATTGCAGTATGAAAGTTGCAAAATTGATGGAATCGTTATCTTAAAGCAGCAATTGCGGCCGAGTTGGATATTGATGTATCAAGGAAAGAAATTGAAATTCGATACATTGTAGAAGGTAACTCCTGTCCGATGAAACTTAAGAACGATATGAGTGTTAAACTATATTTTGAACTGAAAAAAAACGAGCCTGGATTTTCAGTATATCCATTATGTATTGACACAATTGAGAAGAATAGTGGTACTGTACATAACTTTGATGGAAGAAGTGGAGAAATAACGTGTGTAGAAGGCACAACAAATGATACACAGGCTTTGGCAATAGTTGAAAATAGCTTATTTGAGTCACATGAAAATGCAGAAGTTGGAGTTGCAAATGTTATAATCAATTCAGATATTGTTGATGTGAAGACAGGTCAGATATATAAGGATAAAGCAACACTTGTAGATGTGATGACGAAATATAAGATAAAGAACAACTTCAATTGCAAAGTGAAGAGGTCTGATCAACAAAGGTATGACAGTGTTTTGATATTTTAATGTATCATGTGTTGTTTTATAATTTAATTAGTACATGAAACATTACTGTTCTATATGAAAATCTGCATGTTTCATATGTTATTTTATAATCTAATGTATCATCATTTCAGGAATTTGTTTTTGATACATTGAAATAACTATATTTGATACTTGAATGTACTACTACTGATATAGTAAGGACTGTATCAGTTTAAACAGTCATATCACAAATAGTGGATAATTTTCATTAAATTTTGATACTTTTCTTAAAAATTGGTTGATACTTTTTGTGTGATTCATTGTTTGATTACTTTAAACATTATTGTTGAATATATTATTATATATGATGCATTTGATATGTGTATTAATATGCTTAAAAAATGTACGCAGCTATGTGTTGGTATGCTTTTCAGACAAATGTGGTTGGACTATGAAGGCGTCGTGCAGGAAAAAATCTGATATATTCATTGTTAGAAATTTCAATAGTGAACATACGTGTCCGATGAGGGAGAGGGTATTAACCAAAGTCCAAGCAACAGTCGGATTTGTAAGTGGAGTGACAGCTCCAAAATTGGTCAATTATATACGAATTTATACACCAAGGGATATAATTGATGATATTAGAGAATATTATGGTGTTGAAATATCTTACCAGCAAGCATGGCGTGCTAAAGAACGTGCACTCTCCATGATTAGGGGAAAACCATCTGCAGGATATAGACGGATGCCGCGATACATACACATGTTAAAAACTGTGTATCCAGATTCTTATATAAGAATGCATAAGACTGAAGAGGATGAATTTATGTATCTGTTCATCGCCTTAAGACCATTCATTAGGGGATTTAAATACTGCAGACCAGTAGTTGTTGTGGATGGTGCACATCTGAGTGGAGCTTACAAAGGGACATTTGTATCAGCAAGCACACTTGATGGCGCAGGTATTTTTTATTTATAGTAATGATGTCTTTTTATATATTACGTATCAAATAATATAATGTGTGTGTAATCAGGTTGCATATTTCCATTGGCATATGGTGTTGTTGACACCGAAAATGATTGTTCGTGGACATGGTTTTTCGAACAGTTCAAACATGCATTTGGCGATAGAAAAGATATGTGTGTTGTTTCAGATAGAAATGAGAGTATCATGAAGAGTGTAAGGATTGTGTTCCCCGATGTACCTCATTATGCATGCATCTGGCATCTTTGGAAGAATGTATGTGGAAACTTCAAAAGGAGCAGAAAGGCCATAAGTGATCTATTCTACTCTATGGCCAAGGCATATAGAAAGGAAGATTTTGATAAGTTGATGGCTAAGGTTGATAGAATTGATCACAGGGTTAAGGAGTACCTTGAATATGCAGGTTACGAAAAGTGGTCAAGAGTTCATGCAACAGTAAACAGAGGTAGAATGATGACTTCAAACATTGCAGAATGTATCAATGGTTGTCTTGTTGAAGCACGCCAATTAACTATATTAGAATTCTTGGAAGAGGTTAGAATTCTTTTTGGATCTTGGCATTGCAAAAACAGAGAAGTAGCCTCATACACAAAGGACACATTAGGTAGAAAATTTGAGGAATTGTTGATTATAAACGCGGCTAAAAGTTCAAAAATGGAGGTATGTATCATTATATGATACTTTATATTATATATATCTAATTCTGTGTATCATTATGCTTTTTTTAACATGATTTGGTTTTTAAAAGTTATATATTTAAAATTTTTAATGTACACAGGTTGTTCCATCATCTGAGTTTATTTTCTCGGTTTATGAAAATGGAAGAAGATATATTGTTTGTCTTGAGCGGAAAGTATGTTGTTGTGGTAGATTTCAACTAGATGAGATACCTTGTTCACATGCAATCGCTGTATTGAAAAAAAAGAATGTCACCGATATGAATCCGTATTGCTCTGATTATTACAAGCCTGATGCGTTGGCAAAAACATATGAAATTCCAATGGTGCCAATGCCAGATAAGAAAGATTGGTCAGATCCTAAACACGTGGTAGCTGAAACTGTGTATCCACCTAGATACAGAAGATCATCTGGACGACCAAGAAAAAGAAGAAGAAAGAATGCAGATGAAAAGATTTCGGTGAACACAAACTGTTGTGGACAATGTGGACAAGAAGGGCACAACAGAAGAACTTGTACTTTCTACCCAAAAGAGAAGTGAATTTGTCGTAATGTTTCTATGATATAAAGAATAATTTATCACGTAAACATTTTAATGAATTTCAGTTTTAATTACGACTGCAAATTGAACACTTTGTGTTTAGATAAATAAACGTACAAACATGTGGTAATTACATTTGAAGTCGTGCTTATGATTATAAATACTTTCTTATTATTGGTGTTGATAAAAATACTTGTGTCAATATTTGTTTTGAATATATAAATCTTATGCTACAGTAAGATAACGTAATGTACATGATACATATGGTTAATCTAGTGTATCATGTACATTTATTGTGTATTTTTTGTACACATTGTTTATATAAAGTATCATGTACTTTTAGTGTGTATCATTGGTTTGCACAATGATACATCTCCATTAGATAAAAAATACAAATATATTGTTAATGTTATTGAGTACTTTAGAATGACTATAAATCATGTATCATGTGAATTTATATAATTTAACTTGTGTAATGCTTTTTTTGATATGCTTTTATTGAAATATACAGTAAATAACTTTCCTTTAAAAAAATAATAGCAATTCATATGAATATGCTATTCAATTTACCTAAATATCTTGTAAAATTTAAGGATTAGAGTGTAACATATTGTACATTATACATACGGTTTGGCCAATGTATCAGTTATTTTTAGTGTGTTTCTGGTACATATGTATCATTTGGTTTTGGCAGTGTATCATCTAGATTAAATAAAAAATTTAAAAATCTTTATGTCTATGTTTGATTATAAATACTTTGATTATACTTTATTAAATGATTTAAACCTGGTTTTGTCAGTATATTTATTATGTCTATTTTTAATTAAAAATTTAAAAATCTTTACGTCTATCATTTGATATTTATATCTTCAATATAAACAAATTTGTTACGTAATGTGAAAAAAAATATTCATGGAAATTGACAAAACCAAAAAAATAACATTAAAAAGGATAAAAATAGTTGTTCAATAACATATAAAAATAATAAATATAACATTAAAACATTGTTTTATCATGAAATGCTACGCTATGTGAACTAAATCTTCTTCTGGTGGTGGTGTGACTACGCCCCTGGATTTTGGTGGATCATCATTGTCGCTAACATATCCGCACTTAGCCTTCTCACTTCCATAACTCCACAGCAATGCTCCATATCTTTGACGCAGGTAATCAGGATTAAAATCAGCATAAGATATATTGATTTGGTCACTGATATACTCGGCAAATGCAGTAACATATAACCCACAGTCTCTACAAAAAATACAGAATAAATTAAAAACTTAATGATACATTAAAAAGGGCAAATGAAAAAATTCTTGATACTTACAGGCTATCGCTTTCCTGTGTAGGGATGTCTTGTGCAAATTCTATCATGAAAGGAACTTGAGGCTCCAGAAGTGAGCCATTATTGTTGTCTTTATATGCTTGACAATCAGCAAATTTTGTGCGTTCATTTTCTTCAAAAAATCCACTGTCAAGTAGGTATGAAGGAAGCATTTTAGACAACATCTTGATCTCATGAGGAATTGTTTGTTTCCTTGTGCTAATTGATGAGTCAAAAACCCTTATCAACCTGTTTTTCAACTCAACAACAGCCAACACCCAATGGAATTCTTGATCACAGTTAATTGGGATGTAGACCTCATCTACAAGATGCCATGGTAAAGCAGCTGGTATTCCAAACCCTTTGATGATGTTAATTATTGACCTCTCATGTACAGATACAACTGAAGCGCGATCAATATGTTCTTGTGTAGTAAGACTATCATCATCATCGTCCATGTAATATCTATCATAACAGTTTTTTACATGTGACATGAACAAACAGTGGGTTGTTGTGTATCTGTATTGATCCATGCTGCAAAGTTTTGATTTTTTACGAAGGTAGTAAAAAATCACATCGATGTGCTATAAACAAAATGAAAACAGAGTAAGAAATTATTTACATCTAAACAATATAAAAAAAGAAATATAATTATGTGAATATAGTATGATACTTTTGCAAATTAAATAGTATGATACTTATACATAATGTATCATTGCTAATTAAATAGTATGATACTTATAGATAATGTATCATGATGTTATAATATAGTTATGACTGATACATATTTCATAAATAGTTTAATATTTTACCTCATCAGACCAACACTTGTTTGGCTGTGACATGGCATAAAACCAATTCTTGTTCATTGGAAAAGCAACAACAAAGTCCATCATCGTAAATCCAAAAGAAGAAGATCTTGATCTGTATTTATCGTCCGATGGGTTCCTGCATATATGATACATAAGTTTTCAATGTATGTACATGATACATAACACTCAATTATTTACAGTTTTTATATAACAAAGTATCATGAATTAGTTGTATATAAAATGATTACGCCTAACACTGAGAAAAAAAATGTATAAAACTTACTTATTGTTATGATTTTTTAGAAGCCCCCTCAACAACCAATTCATGTAATCCTCAATCAGTTTCGGCGAAACTTTATCTGCAATGCCACATCCTTCGAACGGGAAATGGAGTCGAGCCATATCCTTCAATTTCTCTTTTCCCTTCTCGCTTGACCCAAAAGAAGTACAATATGGAGATTGAATCCTTCTCGAAGGCATTCTATTTCTATGCGCAGGAGTGACTGCATCAGTTTTAACAGCAATCTCCGTTATTGGAATATCAGTGGGTAATTGACTGTCGGTCAACAAGTACTGGCTGCTAGTTATATTCTTTGGATCGTAAGAATATAATGGTCTAGCATTGGTAGCATCTTTACCCAAATCTTTGATAAGCGCATCTATTGCTGCTTGAGTTGATGGCGATATTGTTGTTGAAGTTGAAGAATCCTGTATAATATGATGTAATGATTTTTAGAATAAATTTGTGTGTAATGAAATTGTGTGTCATAAATCAAAATTGAAAAATGTACCGATGAATCCGTTGTTGTTTTTTCGGGCAACACATGAGGGATGTTGTGCTGAACATTGTCATCAACGGCTTGGTCCATGATATGTTCATTTAAATCTTGGTGCGACTGATGTGCGTCACCATCCTGAATATGCAGTTTTGAAATAAAAATTGTTAATATAATTTGTGCTGATACGTAACATTGATTACAATCACATGATACATAGTATTGAGTAAATATGCATGATACATGACAGAATATAAAATGAGAAAAAAAAGTGATCATGATACAAAGCATTGACTATATGTGTATGATACACAACATACCCAATGTATCATAAACATTACCTTTGGATTATCACTGACTATTTGTTCACCCTCATTTACGGAAACACAAACACCATCCACATCGACATCCCTTGCATCGTCGACGATATGATGCTCACCATTTTTACCAAAAAAACCACCACCATCCTCAGCTACACCACCATATCATCGAGATCAACTGTATTTGCTGAGATCTTTGTTTGTCAGACTGAAATGTGCTTGTATCAGCCTGAAAATTGATGTTCTCTTTGCTAATAGATTGCATCAGCTGGGGGTGATTTGCTTTTATCAAAATAATCAGTTCTTCAAATTTCTTGTCAACCTAAAAATTGTAGATACATTTAGGATAAATAAAAGTTTGTTTAAAAATAACAAAATAATTTACTTACGTAAGTTTTCAAATGTCCTTTCAACTCTTCAATATGAGGAATTATATTGTTGACATTCTGTGAATCTGCATATCCATGAACATCAGCAGCCGGGTTCTGAGAAACGTCTGGAACAGAACCATGTACATCAGCAGCCGATTTCGGTGACACTTGTGGAACAGAACCATGTACATCATCAGCATTCGAATGTTGAGGCAGACTTGACATGGAAACATGTACATCATCATCCGGTGTCGGAGACCCATTTGTTTGATCAGGCTGGTTCTGTTCTGACACCTTCTTTTTTTGAATAATCGAATTTTTTCTTCTTTTTGGCGGTGGTGGAGGAGATGTATCAGACACTCTAGAATATTTCCTCAATAACTGTTCGGGCGGTTTTGTGGAGAAATCATCTAAATCATCTTCCTCGTTTGGTTGTACTAATGGTATTGATGTAGAATGAGCATGTTCAACTTGAGCAATATCAAAAGCTTCAATTTCCTCTGCTGTTGGGACAATGTTTGAACATGCATTCTGAATGTATCACAAACACATAAGATAATTTAACTGTTAGATACAGTAATAATTCATAATGTATCACAAAGACATAAATAACGATATTCCATATACAAAAATAAAATTTTACCTCTTGGAAAATGGTGGACATAAGCATTTCAAACTTTGCCTTTTCAGACACAACTCTCCAATTGCATATTCTTGGGATGACATTGCGTTCTCTCACAGCTATTTCTGAATTTAAATTGGATGCACATTCGTATATCCAAACATTTAGTGCATATGGCATCCCATATAATCGGTACAACTTTTTACTAACGTCGAAATCCTGTCTAAGTGAACCAATTAGTTTGGAAAATGATAGCTGACCCCAAGGAAAATGTTGATATCTACCATCTTCAACCATTAGAAAGTCGACAATAGATATCGCTGTATTATCAAGAGTAGCTAATACAAATGTATGAATAAAGAACAGTATAGACATTTGGAGTGCATCCTGATTGCTCTCCCAATTACCCATCTTAAACCTTTGAACTAGTTGATGCTTTGTAACACTATTGACTGCTCCAGGGAAATACTTTTTAAAAAGCATACAATTAGTTTGTTCTAGGTATTTGAAGTCATTGGTATTTCCTCTGACCTTAAGTCCTGTTAATAATGCAAATTCATCGATACCAAATTTCAGGACACACCCGTTGGAATGTCTAATATGCAACACATTAGGGTTGCTTTGTTCCAATTCTAAAAGCAATAAGCACTTAGTTATTTGGCCCTGAAAATTACATTTAGAAATGTCTAAAAAGGGTCCAAAAATTGTATCCTTAAACATTTGGATAACATTGTC
>NC_028646.1:57341425-57372181 GCF_001406875.1 Solanum pennellii | reverse complement strand
CAAAATTTGTTCTTTTATTTAAATTTAATTAAATTTAATAATTCAAAATCAAAAAGCTGATTAAAAGGTTGAGTGTTTAAATGGATAAAATTTAAAATTCAAAAACTGATTTAAGAGGTTGAGTGTTTTAATGGAGAAAAAATAGGCATTAAAATTGGTAAATGTGTATTATAGGAGAGAGTGTGTAATGTATCTAAAAACTTACACTAAAATTAAAAAAAAAAGGAATTATGTAATATTTAAAAAAAGTAGGGAAAATTAGAGAATATAAAAATTATAGTTGTGTATTTAAGTTATTTTTCCTACAAATAATATTGTACAATTTGAATAACAAATATACAATTATTATATAACTAAGGGTACAGATTTGACCCAAACCAAACCCAAATTCAAAGAAATATAGTAAAATGTAATTTATTTGAAAAAAACTAAAACGGGATTTCCTTTTACATCACAAATAGACAATTGGATTCGTATATACAAATATAGATTTGTATGAAAAAATTCAATAAATTGTAGATCTAAACATTAAAAGTTTAAACAAAATTATTTTATACAAATTACTTCAACTGTTTCACTATCTTCATCGTTAGATATACAAATCTGAAAAATCGAAAGAAATCTCAGTGATTTATAAATACAAATTGAAAAATGATGAAATTGCAAAAAAAAAAATGTAATGAGAAGTTAATTGTAAAATAATTACCTATAATTCGGGAATCACGATTGGGAGGGAATGAATGAAATTTTAAAATTTAAAATCAATGTTGATTGAGAGAATAAAGGAGAAAATAAGGAAAAGTGATTGAAGAGAGAGAGAGAGAGAGAGAGAGAGAGAGAGAGAGAGAATGGACTCATTTTATACAAGGAAATACATGGTTATATATTTAAGTAGAATTGAAAAACGTAATTACCGAGAATAAATGGTTAGGATAATATAAAAAAACATTAACTATGGTACGTAATTAAGTAATATAAGTTTGTTTATCTACGTAATTTTCTCGTCAGTACGTATTTCATAAAAATACACTTGTCTTATTATCCCTTGAATAAATGGAAAGTAATATTATTACCTCCTTTTTTTTATCAAGCCAGTTATTAAAAAAATAACAAGTCTTACTTACCAATCTCAAATATTCACATAATAAATATTATAAGTTATAAGAATAAATATAAGAAAAGACTTTTCTTTCATAAATAAAGAAAAAATCTTTCCAAACTCCTCCCCCAAACTCCTCCTCATCCCTATTTACTTTTCGCCTTTCCCTAACCTTGTTCACCAAATAAAAAACAGCAGTCATTAAGAAATGAAAAACAAGAATTAGTCCACTATTTTGTGTTATTTATTATTGTAATTTTAGGGGAAAAAATCATCATATTTTATTTTTCTATCCTTGAAATTATATAAATATATTCGGTAGTATCTTATGATAGAGTGAACATAATAGAGATTATTCGTAACTGTTGATGGTAACGATTGATAATTAGTAGTGAAATAATACGTGGTGAATGATGATGGTTGTTAGTAGTATATAATGTTAACTAATAATAGTAATTATTGATAGTGATTATTTGTCATAAATCTCCATTAGTAACCACATTTCCTCTTATCCATAAATGCCACAAAATAATTTAGGAGTAGCTTTATAGAATGACATAAGTTTTTCCCCACATTCATCCTTCCACCATTCTATAAAATGTCCTAACAACCCTACAACCATAGTAAAGTTTCTCCACATACTTTGTGCAACTTCATCAATTAAAAAATTGTATGACAATCTCTTCTTGAAATTGTCGACAATATCTACGCCTAGAGACTTAGGGACTCCCCATGATGCCATAATGTCATCTATTGGTAGCTTTGAAATCAACAATCTCCAAATAAAAAAGGAAGTTTTCACAGGAAGAACCAGGAAGAACTTTTACCCAAAATTTCTTCCAAAAACATCTTTTATGCTTTTTAGTCTCTGAGTTTCCCTAAAATTTTCGTTTAGTAGATGACATCTACCATGCTCTATCTTTCTCTTCCAAGCTCTCTCATATCATGAGATTCTTTTTCACATTTTCAACAATTTTCTATTAATCTTCATACCATGACGGTAAAAGTCTCACTGAACCCCATCTTTTTTAGAACTTTAGATAAATATAGCCAGGATACCCTACTATAAGTCTTGGTCATATTTATTTTGATAACAACATTAGAAGCTTATCTCTTTTTCTGATATCAACACATTCTGAATTATGCATGTTCCTTTTACAAATCCATCTTGACTAGGAGATATTGAACTTAGTTAGAATGTCATCTATTCTTCCATGTACCACTCTCGAGATGGTCTTATTAATCAAATTATTGAGGCTTATAGGCCTTAGATCTGAAAATGACTTGACCAACTCCTTTTTATGTAGTAGTACTTGATTTGAATGTGTGATCGACTTGGCAGGTATCACTATTACAAAGGGCCTTACTACCCTATAAACACCATAACCAAGAATGTTCCAACATAATTGAAAGAAATTGATGTTTAAGTTATCAGGTCCATTTGCACCTGATCCCTCCGATTGGAAAATATATATTTTTTCACCACCTCCATTGTTGGTATCACTAAAAACATCTCATTATTCCCTAGTTTATCAAATTTTGTATAAATAAAGAAAAATTAAACTCTTCTTCACCTAGTGTAAAATGTTTTTCACATTAACTGATTATCTTTTCAACAATTTTATCCTCTCTTTCAAGCCATACTCTTTCTTATTTTTTATAACATGCGTTTTTGTTTGTATAAAGAAATATAAAATTATATATATACATATATTATTCGTTGCCCTCTCCCAGATCTCGCTCACCACTCTCCCAGATCTCACTCACCACCCTTGCCTCCATCGCTTATACAAACAGAAACGAAATGCATAAATTGCGTTTCTGTTGGTATAAAGCGAGAGAAAAGTATATACACTTGCAAATACATATATCATCGTCCTATACACTTATAATTATACAATACCAGTTTTCTTGCCCAATTTTCTTTTGTCTCTCTCTTTTTCGTTTTATACATACACAAATTATACAATTGATTTGTATACAATTTTTTTTATATGTAGCAAATTATACATATTTATGTTTGCTATGAAGCGCAATTCTGCAAACTTTGTTATGACATATAAATATGTATTTTGTGTTTGATATATGTGAAAGGTTGGAAAATTGTATATAAAATCAAATTAAATGCTATAAACACACTTTGATTTAATTGTGCCCTGTAACAAACAGTTTGTTAATGGCCTCTCTCGCTCCCTCCCTCTCGCTTTTATACAAACACAAATGTATAAAATGTGTTTTTGTTTGTATAAAGCGAGAAAAAAATTGTATATATACATATATTTTTGTTCCCTCTCTCCCCTTTCGCAGATCTCGCTTGCCACTCTCGCCTTCATCGCTTATACAAACAGAAATGAAATGTATAAATTGCGTTTTTGATTATATAAAGCAAGAGAAAATTGTATTTACACATTAAAATGCAGATATCTTCGTCGTATACACTTGTAATTATATAATACAAATATTTCCCTACACAATTTTCTTTTGTCTTTCTCTCTTTCTCATTTTATACATACACAAATTATACAATTGATTTGTATACAAATGCTTTCTTTTGTATATGTATAGCGAATTATACAATTTGTCTCTTTGTATATGTATATCGAATATTACAACTGTTTTTTTTGTATATGTATAGAAAAATATACATATTTACGTATGATGTGGAGCGCAATTATGCATAATTTGCTATAACATACAAATATAAATTTTGTGTTTGCTATATGTGAAAGTTGTTCTTAAATAACAACACCAAAGTCCAAAGAAATATACTGATCTAGTGTGAACATGCACATTCATATTAACGCGGAGAGAACATCAATTATCTATGTACTCAGACACTCCAAAATTGTTTCTATATCGATGTCAGATCTTCCAAAAATGTACTACTTTAGGAGGATCTGACGCTAAAATCAGACAACATTTTTGAAGAGTCTGAACAATGTAGATGAAAGATAAATTACTTGTGACTCACGCAGAATGAAAGATAAATGTTAATGAAGTAGTGTGTTTTTTGCATGCAGCTGTTGAGCTCTGATGATCTATGGATTGTATGCTCCCATTGCCTACAATCGAATGGACCTTGGCCTTGATATGAGGATTGCCATTCCAAAATGATAACGGTTGTTCAAAGCCTCTACACATGGATGCATCCGAGACTTTTTGTGTCTCAAATTCTGTGGCACATTATTTTTTTAGTCCATTTCTAAGAAAATATATCACTTCTATTTTAAGAAACGACTTATAGCCACATAATGCTTAAAAAATGTTTTACACCACAAATTTCATAAAAGTCTTCATTTTTTATTTATTTTTAAATTTGTGTCTTTTCAAAATTAAAAGTGTCACATAAATTAGTACCGAGGAAATATTAGATTAAGAGCATTATTATAATGGAAATATAGAAAATATTGTAATTTTATAATTATGTTAAATTAAACATAATGACTAGTTATTATCTAATCCACAACAACTAATCATTCTTCTGATCTAACATATAGTCAAATGTAACTCAACTTTTTGAAGGGTGTTATATAATTTACGATTCAGAAATATGGAAGTTTGCAAGAAAGATTGTAATAATTGAGTTACAATAATGTGTATATCTTTTCAATGATAAGCTGGTTTATATTGTCTCTAAAGAGTATTATTTTAATTTTTCATCTATTGATACTCGTCAATAAGCCAACATGTTTCATTCAGTTAGGTCTTTAAATCGGTCTAGATTACAAGAGGTGATATATGTCTATTCAATTAAGGGCTTGTTTGGTACGAATATTAATAAGAGAAATTTGCGAAAGAACTTGGAAGGAATTTGGGATGTAGGAGAATGATTTTATAATGGATACTTTTGGGATCAAATAGTTATATAGGGCTTAGAAATGAGGTCAGATGAGATAGTTTAGGTGCTAGACACATGTGATATATGTAAACACTAAAATAGCCCTGTCTTAAAGAAGTTGACGGAACCCCTATAAGCAGTCCTTCACGAACCATTTAGCCCTTCATAGAAAATTGGTGTTGTGCGTGTGCGTGTGGGGGATGGGGAATGGTAATTTGCAGAAGGGAATGGGAACATTCGTCGTCGAAGTCTAAGGTGTTATAGCTACGAATGATTGTTTAATACTGATTTCATTTAGATGAAGTTGGTTATCATATAAATGATGTTTGTGTTTTTAATTAGTATTTTGATGCTTGACCTCCAATAAATAAATACATTTCCCTCTTTGAAATTCGAGAGAGAAATAGAGATGTAGAAGGTGGAATACAAGAAGCATGATCTTTTCTTGTATATCACTTGAATTGGTTCGTATTTAGGATAGAGATACATCTAAGCATCGTGTTTGGTAATGAAACAAGAAGAGATATTTAATGCTCACTACTTGGTTCAATCTATCCCCACTCAAGGATATAGTTATATTGTTAACCAGGGTAGGTGATTAGAGGTCGTGAGATTTGGATCATAATATTATCCTTATAAATCGGTAATTTTATAAGGTTAATATTATGATCATGATTTCTCTATCTGTAATCACCTATCCTAGTTTCACTAGCACCAGCATAGGTTAAACTTTAATTTTTATGCTTTGGAATCATCTGGAGTTCCATGAACACAGACCATATATGAAATCTAATTGTAAACGACATTCTGAACTCCATGAAATCAATGAGAAAACAATTAGAGTCCATCTACTTATATGTTGACTTAAGTCAACACCGTAGCTATAATAAAGAAAGCAATTGAATGCTCAAAATCAATATGAAGACCTCGATATCCAAACCAAAGGTCCTACTAGGCAAAATTTGACATTCTTGAGCTAATGACGCTGACAAAATTTTCATACTGTAACTAATACCTCCAAATGTTGACTGAAGTCAACTCTATTTTAAACTTTCCAACATCTCATCTAAATGCACAAACTCACACTAGGAGCCTCTGGACACAAACCAAATGTCCTTGTAGACCAAACTCAACTTTTCAAATCTAATAGAACTCACAGAATTCTATTTTAACGCCATCCACTTGTACTTTTGATCGAATTCAATTATTAAAGTTTCAAAGTCTCCAAAGTATGGAAACTCACACAAATTTTAAAAGAATGACGCGGTGACCGAACTATCAGTCCAGCAAGTCATAAATGACTTAGGGTCACTATTGGAAAGCTCTAAACACTGTAAAGATTGGGAAATAAAGGAAATTTCTGGAGGGTTATTGCAATTATGAAACTATGTTTGTGTAGAAACTATCCAAACAACTGTATTGAGAATGCTTGGAAATGAAAACAAACACTAGGAAGCACTTCTCTAATCTTACATGGTGTGACTTTAGATTATTCGATAAAATTTGTTGTTTTTCTTTCTCAGAGTTTTTTCTTGATAAACATAGTAGGAATTAGTGTTTCATGATAGCAATAAGAGAGCTTAGAATGATAAGCTTTCTTGGTGCTATCATAAAACAATTTTCCAACTATGCTTGACAAGAAAGATTCTGAGAAAGAAAAAACAAAAGTTTTATTCGATTAATCTAAATTTACATCATGTAAGATCAGAGAAAGCGCTTCCCAGTGTTTTTTTTTCATTTATGATTAATTTTTAATTCACTTGTTTAGATGGTTTCTACATAAATATAGTTTTATAATGCATTATATTGTATTCTTTTAATGATATAAGGTTTATATAAATTTGTTTCTAGGTTAAACCTAGAATTATGATTATAAAGTAAACTGGGATGAAAACATTCTCATCTAAACACGTTTACCTAGTATGTTTGACCAAGGTCATACTTAGGCCCTAAACTTAAAAGCTAAAATACCTGACGACACAAGCACACATCGAAAATCTCAAGATCCGAGATGACCATGACACTAGCCTAATATGACCCTTTCGGAGTGGAAGGAACTGCCAGAATTGCATTCTTAGACCATTTTCCTGCACTTTTAATCAAAATCAATCATTCAAGGTTCAAAAGCTCAAAAACACAAAAGTTCACATAAAACCCAAATGAATGACCATGTGACCAAGATATCAGCACCAACAACTCATGAATGACTTGAGGTCGCTATAGGTACACTCTAAACGACGAAAGGAAGAAATAAATTTAGAAATAACCTAGAGAGTCATTATAGTTTACAACAATAATATTAGCCTCACTTGACTCTAATCAATGCCAATAATCATCAGGGATCGAGTTTGGATCTTCAAATCTAACAAAAAAAAGCAATAGGTGACAAACATTGTTTGCTGCCTTTGCTGTCGGTGGACTAGTCATCCATATCCGCTCCCGAGTTCATATATAAATTTAGCCCTACAACAACAACTTCTTCTAACTCCTTCCATTGATAACTTTAGTGTATCCTTATGCATGATTTATATGCTCTAGGCATCTTTTGTTCCACAAAATTATGATTGAAATTTTCTTTCTTTTACCATTTAATACTATAGATTTGTGTCAATTACTTAAATATTTTAATTCTCGGGAACATCATTCCCGTTGCATCACCTTGCATGTGCACCATTCATGAAAGAGTGAAAAAAAACCTCAAAGAAGTGGTGAGACACAATATTAAACACAAAAGAAGAAGCAAGATCTAGAGTGTCCTTACCTCAAATGGAGCTGAATAACAAGCAACAACAGTGGTAGAGATTGAGAGAAAATCCGCAACAAAATAGAACTAGGGATTATTTCTAAATTTGTTTTTAGGATATTTTTTTGTATTTATAGTGCTGTCTTTTGGGCTGGATCTGATTGGACCTATTTAGGGCCTAGTCTGATTGGGCCATGTGTAATAGGTGATCATTTACGTTAAAAATTCCTACCAGGCAACATAATTGATTAAAAATATAATATTTCAGAATCTTACATCGAAATTGCTAGTCCTTTTTTGAATCTTACATTGGAAAGCCTGGATATAAACAAACATATCCCAAAACCTTACATAAAAAATGATGCTACTTTTTAAAATCTCAAATCAGATATCCTTAATATACCAACTCTACCCTAAAATCTTACATTAGAATGTCTACACATAAACATAACATTTCTCAAAATCTTACATCGGAATAGTTATAACATTAGCTAGGCCCTCCAAAGATTTCACCTTGTGTCAACTGTAACACTAAACAAGAAAGGATCTTGAATGAATCTAGGTAGTCATCTCACTAAATAAAACCCATTATACATATTAACAGGGCTACTCGAAGGCCACAACATTACCTGAAGGGTCGTATCTATCCTAATTCATCTGTGAAACAAGCCCTTGATGTCACATAAGCTAACATTTAAGCCAATACTGTCCAACCTAGTTTAAGTGTAATACCCCAGAATTTTTTTTGAGTTAAGACTCAAACAAGTCATCATACTGAGTGAAATTTTATCAAGGAATTTAAATTTTTCATAACTGTTAAGGTCACTAGATGTAGCACCTTGAGTTCCAAGAAGAACTAAAGAGAGTTTATTCATGTCATTCCAGAATTCTTCTAAAGTTTTGGGTCAACTTCAAAAGATCACAACTTTTAGCACATGATGATTTAGGATACCATAAGATATGAAAGGTCTTGGGATCCACTTTCCAATTTCGCCAAGTTTTAAAATTTTCAATCTCATATAAATGAGATATGTCTTTTTGAAGTAAAGTTGTCCAAATAAGAAAAGTTTCCCAACAACATGAGGGGTATTTTTGTCTATCCCTTACCTAATTTGATTCAATTAATTATAGTAAGAGTTTAGGGTTGTAGTTCATAGTTCACAAAGTTAAAAAAAGAGAAAAAAGGAGTAAAGAGAAAAGGATCAAGGCATTTGTTGAGATTCTTGATTTTTGTTGCGGATTTTCGCCATGGGTTTAATGTCTAGTAGGTATATAAGTTTCCATAGTGTTGGTTTTGTTATCCCAGACGCTAATCATGAGTATATTTACGAATTTCATCCATGAAATTGAGTATGTTGTTGAGTTTTTGAGTTTTTGTGTTTCTTTTCTTGATAATGAAGTTCTTGTTAAGTTCATGAGATGAGAGTTGCGAATGAATGTTGTTATTGGTGGATTTTTCGTGTGGAATCCGCTGTAATTAGTTTGGGTTTAAGGATCCAAAAGATTTTGGCAGAAATTATTTGAGTTTAGACGAGGTAGGGCTGGAAAAATTTAACAAAAGGTTCATCGGATTCGTCCGGAATAAGGTTATGGCGGTTCGCCTTGCGCCTATAGTGCGCCCTTGACCAACCTCCGTCAAGTGATAGCTGGCGCTGTGCGCCTTTGCTGCTCCAAAGAGATCAGGTACTTTATAAATAGATTGAGAATCGAAGCAAATTTGAATGAATTTTATTCAATCGTAACATCAACTTAAATGCAAGTTAAATGTAGCTAACTTGAGTAATTATAAGGGACTATTCATGTAACACCCTGTACCTTAAAAAGACAAAAAAATCAGTTTTTCAGAAAATCTGCAGGTACAATAGATGAGACCATCGATGGACCGTAGTATGACCCACAGTCTATCCTGCACAACCGTCGATGGGATCAGAGACTCCTAAAACTCATCCGGGAAAAAATTGCCTAAGTCTTGATAGAAGGACGGACCTACGGTCCGTAGGTCAGACGTCAGTCCTTAGTCCATGACGTCGATCGATACCCCCATTCACCTACTCTCTGACAAGATCTACAAATGACCAGCACGGTCCGTAGGTGGAAAATTTGCAGACATTAAGGGGAAATGCAGTTGGGTAAACTTCAAATGGTCATAACTCTTAATACAAAATGAATTAGGTGTCCCATGACCTACCCACAGATAGATAATTGAATCATCTTTCCATGCCAAAGATCTTGCTAAAATTAGACCTCCGAGTAAAAATTTTAGTAAAGGCTTGACGAACAGGCCTAGTCGACGGACCCAACGACGGGGCGTCGGTCAGACGACGGACCGTCAGTTCTGGCCGTCGTTTGGTCCGAAAACAACCTTCTTTCCTACTTTGTTTAAACCTTAAGATGCATCATTTTGACCTTAAATCATCAGATTTTAGTCAGTTTAAGCCTAGAAACATAACTAAAACATATCTAAGTCAAATAATTAAATCAACACTTAGAAATTAGAAGCAAGAGAGGAGTAAAAGCTTAAGAACCCTAGTTCAAAAACACAACAAGTTCCAGCAGTTCCAACCCCAAACATAAGTATTTTTCGTGGATTTCATCACATGTATGTGGGATTTCACTAGTGGGTTCCTTTCACCCATTGGGTCTCTAGTTTTCAGTATGATTCTTGATTCCCATATCATAATTAGATCTAGAGTTTCTAGAACTTCAAGAGATTTTCATGAACTTATTAGTTATATGTTCAAAATCAGATTATCATGTTATTATTCAGTTTATTGCATGAATTTCAGAACCCTAGCTATGTATTTCATTAGTTCTTGAATTACACACGCTAGGTCAGATATTTCAGACATCTTAGATATACATTCCTCAGCTTTAAATGCATAATTACCAAATTAATTGTTGCATTCTCAGTTTGCATGTTCAGTTTTGAGCTATCCAGTATTTATAGAAACTCAGACATAATCAGTCAATTTACAGGATTCATTTGGAGTAGTATAATACCGAGTTGGACAAGGGTTCAGCGTACCCAATATGTCCCAGAACTACTACCCAAGTAGGTTGTAAGTCCCCTCTGTGGGCAGTCAGTTTAATGATCACAACAACATGCCTTTATACCTTTGGCAAGGTACATTGGGTCTTCTCGATGGGGCGTATACATCGAACTACACATTTAGCTTATGTGATTTTATTATCAGTTATTATTAGCTCCACAGATCAATCAGACTCTCTGAGTTGACCATTTATCAGTATATTAGTATTCAGTTTTAGCATGTTATAAATTGGTCATTGCATCTAGTTAGCTCAGAATTCAGTTTACCAAGTCAGATTATTATACTTGCTTTTATGCTTGTTTAGTTATGTTTTATTTCATCTTTAATCTATCCTACATGCTCAGTACCTTTCAAGTACTGATGCATACGTGCGCTACATATTCTCGTAATGTAGGTTCATGGTCTCAACATCAAGATCACGCACATATCGATTTGTGATCTCCAGTTCAGCAGATTCAGTGGTGATTCCTCATTCTCCAAGGACAACAATTATGAGTTTCATTTCAATCTTTAGTCATTTAGTTTCAGTTTTTGCTAGATTTAGGTTGGGCTTGTCCAAATATTTCTAGTTTAGTGTAGAGGCTTATTTCAGACATAGTTAGATTCAACTTAGTATTGAGTTAATATTTCCTTTGTACTAAAGTCATTGTTTTCAAATATCTTAGTTATAGAATATGAGTATTCCCCATTTATTCAAATTTAATTATGATTTAGCTTTCGCATCAGTTTATTATCTTTAGTATGCTCATGATCATGCCAGGTGGTCCTAGGTTCTGTGTCTGCATCTCGGGGGTAGCTCGAGGCGTGACAAAACTTGGTATCAGAGCACTAGGTTTAAGTGTCCCAGGATGTGTGAAAAGTCGCACTAAGTAGAGTCCTTTTCATGGGTGTGAAGTGCACCACTTCTAATGAGAGGGAGGCTATGAAGTGTTTTAGGAAAAACTTCACTTTCTTGGTATTCTTATTGTGCATGAGGTATGATCTTATTCCATTCTAACTTGACGTTCTACGTTTTAGATCATGCCTCCTCGCAGAGCTAATGCTAGGAATACAAATTCCAAGAATGCAAACGCACCTCCTCCAGTCCCAGATCAGAAAGACTCAAATACTGAGTTCAGGAATGCCATACAGATGTTGTCTCAGAGTATGACTAACCAAAACAATTAGGTTCATGCTTATGTGAATGCAAATGGTGGATCAGTAGCAGCAAGGGTCCGTGACTTTGTTAGGATGAATCCGCCTGAGTTCTTAGGATCATAGACTAATAAGGATCCTCAGAATTTCTTGGATGAGATCAAGAAAATCTTTGAGGTGATGCAAGTAACTGGGAATGATCGGGTTAAGTTGGCATCATACCAGTTGAAAGATGTTCCTCATATTTGGTACACTCAGTAGAAGGATAATAGGGGTTCAAATGTGTCTCCTACCACTTGGGATTGCTTTAGTGAGACTTTACTCGACAAGTTTTTCCCAATAAAGTTGAGAGAAGCAAAAGGCCAAGAATTCATGAACTTAATGCAGGGTAACATGACAGTCCCAGAATATGGAATCAAGTTTAACCAACTCTCCAGGTATGCTTCTCAAATGGTTGCTGACTCTTGGGCTCAAATGAATAAGTTGTTGTATCGAGTGTCAGATTTGGTGAAAACTGAGTGCAGAATTATGATGTTACTTAGAGATATAAACATCTTTAGGCTTATGACTCATGCTCAGCGGGTTAAGGGTGATAAGATTAGGGAACATGATAAGGAAAATAAGAAGGTTAGGACTGGGAAATATGACTATTCTCAGTAGAAATCGAGTGGTGGAAATCGCTTGCAGGGTGAGTAGAAGTTTTGGGCTCCAGCCCCTTCATCAGCTAATGTTCCATCCTCCAAGAATAGGTATGACCAAAAGGGTAGAGCACTAGGCTCTAAATCTCAAAGAAGTGTTTCAGGTACAAAGACTTACCACACTTGCCATAAGTGTGGTAAGAACCATTCGGGCAATTATCTTGCAGGAAAAGAGAGATGTTTTGGTCACAGGTTGAGGGATTGTCCTTATACACAAGGTCAAAGGGGTGGTAAGGTAGAGCTCAGTCTACAACTTCAGCAGCACCATCAAGTCGCCCAACTCAGCAGGTTAACTCATCTGGTAAAGGTGGCGGTCAGTGCCAGAACATGTTGTATGCTCTTCAGGCTCGCCAGCATCAGGAAGGTTCTCGTGATATTGTCACTGAGATGTTACGTGTATTTGACCTTGATGTTTATTCACTGTTAGATCCAGGGGCTACTCTTTCTTTTGTAACTCCTTACATATCAAACCAATTCAATGTCAGTCTAGAAACTCTCTCAGAACCTTTCTCATTCTCTACTCTAGTCGGTGACCCAATTATAGCTAGACAGATTTACAAAAATTGCCCTGTCAGAGTCTCTCAAAAATTCACCTCAGCAGATCTAGTATTTCACCATGAGGTGCACCAATGTTGTTCGTAAGGAAAAAAGATGGTTCTCTCAGAATGTGCATTGACTATAGATAATTGAACAAAGTTACAATTAAGAATAAGTATTTCATACCCAGGATTGATAACTTGTTTGACCAACTTCAGGGTGTTAGCCATTTCTCAAAGATAGACCTCAGATCAGGTTATCATCAGCTTAGAGTCAGAGATAGTGACATTTCGAAAACAGCCTTTAGAACTCGGTATGGTCATTATGAATTTGTAATTATATCTTTTGGACTAACTAATGCTTCTGCAACTTTCATGGATTTGATGAACAGAGTATTTAAATAATACTTGGACTTGTTCATTATGGTCTTTATTGATGATATCCTTATTTACTCTTGGAGTAAACATGCAAGTCATTTGAGAGTTGTTCTCCAAACTCTCAAGGATGGCCAGTTATTCGCTAAGTTTAATTAAATGTGAGTTTTGGTTCCAATCCGTTACTTTTCTTGGTCACATTGCATCTGGCGAAGGAATCTGAGTAAATTCACAGAAGATAGAAGCAGTGAAACAGTGGCCCAGACCTACCTCTGCTACAGATATCAGAAGTTTCTTAGGCCTAGCGGGTTATTATAGAAGGTTCGTGAAAGGATTTTCATCCATAGCCTCACCATTGAATAGGTTGAATCAAAAGATGGTCAAGTTAGAATGGTCAGATGATTGTGAGAAAAGCATTGCAGAATTGAAACTAGATTGACTACAACTTCTGTCTTGACTCTACCAGAGGGTTCAGATGGTTATGTGATCTATTCCGATGCATCCTGAGTTGGCTTTGGTTGTGTGTTGATGCAATGAGATAAGGTTATAACTTATGCTTCTAGACAACTTAAGGTGCATGAGAAGAACTATCCAACTCATGACCTCGAGCTTGCAGCAGTGGTGCTTGCACTCTAGATATGGAGACACAACTTGTATGGTGTTCATGTAGATATGTTCACCAATCATAAGAGCCTTCAGTATGTGTTCACCCAGAAAGACTTGAATCTTCACCAGAGGAGATGGCTTGAGTTCCTTAAGGATTATGATATGAGTGTGCATTATTATCCTGGTAAAGATAATGTAGTAGCCGATGCTCTTAGTATATTATCTATGGGTAGTGTAGCCCATGTTGAGGAAAGAAGGAAGGAGCTAGTGAAGGATGTTCACAAGCTTGCTTTCTTAGGAGTTCTCCTTATGAGCATATAAGACAATGGTGTAAGTTTAGAATGGGGCAGAATCTTCTTTGGTAGTGAAGGTTAAAGAAAAAGCAAGACACTGATCCAATCTTGAATTTAAGGGTGCAGTCCACAATCAAAGAGTGGAGGTTTTCTCTCAAGGGGGAGATGGTGTACTTCGCTACCAGGGTAGATTGTGTGTTCCTGATGTGGGAGAGTTGAGGCAGCATATTCTTGCAGAAGAACATAACTCCAGGTATTCTATTCATCCAGGTGCCACTAAGATCTACCGCGATCTACAAGAAGTCTATTGGTGGAATGGAATGAAGAGGTATATAACAAATTTTGTGAGTAAGTGCCCCAATTGCTAGCAAGTCAAGGTAGAGCGTCAGAAACCAGGAGGTATGACTCAAGAGATCGATATTCCTACTTCGAAGTGGGATGTGATCAATATGGACTTCATCATAGGATTACCTCGTACTCGAAGACAACATGACTCAGTTTGGGTGATAGTTGATAGGATGATCAAGTCTTCTCGCTTTTTGGCAGTCAAGACTACAGATTCGGCAGAGGACTATGCCAAGCTTTACATTAATGAAATTGTGAGGTTGCATGGGGTTCCTTTGTCTATCATCTCAGATAGAGGTCCTTAGTTTACCTATCATTTTTGGAAGTCATTTCAAAAAAGTCATGGTACTCAAGTTAACCTTAGTACAACATTTCATCCACTGAAGGATGGGCAGGCAGAGCGTACCATTCAGACCTTAGAGGATATGTTGAGAGCTTGTCTGATTGATTTCAAAGGTAGTTGGTATGATCACTTTCCTCTTATTGAGTTTTCCTACAACAATAGCTACCATTCCAGTATATGGATGACCCTTTATGAGGCTTTATATGGGCGTAGATGTAGATCAGCTGTTGGTTGGTTTGAAGTAGGTAAAGAAGCTTTGATAGGGCCAGATTCAGTCCTTTATGCTATGGATAAAGTGCAACTCATTAGAGAGAGACTTAAGACAACCCAAAGTCGTCAGAAATCTTATGCAGATGTAAGGAGAAGGGAACTAGATTTCCAAGTTGATGATTGGGTTTTTCTGAAGGTCTTACCTATCAAAGGAATGATGAGATTTGAAAAGAAAGGGAAGCTCAATCCTAGATATGTAGGAAATTTCAGGATCATGAAAAAGGTTGGCAAGGTGGCATACGAGTTAGAGTTGCAAACAGAATTAGCAGCAATGCATCCGGTCTTCCACATCTCACTTTTAAAGAAGTATGTGGGTGATCCAACCTCTATAGTTCCATGGAAGTGTGGCGGTGAAAGATAGTCTTTATTATGAGGATGTACCAGTTGAGATTCTTCACCGTCAGGTCAGAAGGTTGAGAAACAAAGAAGTCACTTTAGTCAAGGTTTTGTGGAGAAGTCAATCCGTAGAGGGAGCTACTTGGGAAGCAGAAGCAGCCATGAAAGCCAAGTATCCTCACTTCTTTCCTTCCGATTCCACTCCAGCTTGATATACTAGTTCCTCTTCAGTTTTCCAATCATTCATGGGTAAATTCAGTCTTAGAATCATGTTCCCTCAGTTTGTACTTGCATTTTAAGCGTACTTGCATGTACTCGAAACTCAATTCAGTCAGAAACTAAGTTTTCCGTGTTTAGTAGTGGGGTTTGCAACTCTTTCCCTTTATTTCAGCTAGATTAGTCTTCATTCGAGGACGAATGTTCCCAAGGGGGAGATAATGTAACACCTCATAGCTAAAATAAATAACAAAAATCAATTTTTCAGAAAATCTGCAGATGCAACAGACGAGACCATTGACGGACTGAATCCTAACCCACTGTTGTCCAGCACAACCGTCAATGGGATCAAAGACTCCCAAAAACTCAGCTGGGAAAAAATTTGCTAAGTCTTGATCGACGGACGGACTTATGGTCCATAGGTCAGACAACGGTCCTTAGTCTGTGACCGTCGATCGATACTCCCATTCCCCACTCTCTGACAAGTGCTACGGATGACCAGCACGGTCCGTACCTACGGAACATTGGTGGAAAATTTGCAGACAGTTAAGGGGAAATGCAGTTGTGTCAACTTCAAATGGGAATCACTGTTAGCACAAAATTGAATTATCTTTCCTTAGCCACCGACCTTGCTAAAAGCAGACCTCCGAGTAAAAGATTATGTTCATTTTAGTAAAGGCCTGTCGAACAAGACCAGTCGACGAACCCAACGATTGGGCGTCAGTCAGACGACGGACCGTTAGTCCTGTCCATCTTTTGGTCCGACAACAACTTTCCCAATGGTCTTTTTGACCTTTTCCACATTGTTTAAACCCTAAGATGCGTCGTTTTGACCCTAAATCATCAGATATTAGTCTGTTTAAGACTAGAAAGATAACTAAAACATATCTAAGTCAAATCATTAAATCAAAACATAGAAAATTAGAAGAAAGAGAGGAGAAATAGCTCAAGAACACTAGTTCAAGAACCCAACATGTTCCAGCAGTTCCAACCTCGAAACGTAAGTATTTTTTCGTGGATTTCATCACCAGGTATGTGGGATTTCACTAGTGGGTTCCTTTCACCCATTGGGTCCCTAGTTTTTAGTCAGATTCTTGATTCCCATATCATGATTAGATATAGGGTTTCTAGAACTTCATGAACTTATTGGTTATATGTTCCAAATCAGATTATCATGTTACTATTCAAGTTCTTGCATGAAATTTCAGAACCCTAACTATGTATTTCTTTAGTTGTTATATTACACAAGATAGGTCAGATATTTCAGACATTTCAAATATACATGACTTAGTTATAAATGTATAATTACCAGATTAATTGTTAAATTCTCGGTTTGCATATTCACTTTCGAGCTACCAAGTATTTACAGAAACTCAGACATAATCAGTTAATTTACAGAATATATTGGGAGTAGCATAACATCGACTTGGACTAGGGTTCAGCGTACCCAATTAGTCCAAGAACTACTAGCCAAGTAGGTTGTAAGTCCCCTCTTTGGGAAATCAGTTTAGTGATCATGCCAGCATGCCTTTATACCTTTGGCATGGTATATTGGGTCCTCTCGATGGGTCGTATACATTAGACTCAATATTTAGCTCATGTGGTTTTATTATCGGTGATTAGTAGCTCCCACAGATCAGTCAGACTCTCTGAATTGACCATTTATCAGTATAATCAGTATTCAATTTTAGCATGTTATAAATTTGTCATTGCATCCAATTAACTCAGAATTCAGTTTATCATGTCAGATTTTTATACTTGCTTTTATACTTGTTCAGTTATGTTTCATTTCAGTTTTACTCTATCCTATATGCTCAGTACCTTTCAAGTACTGACGCATACGTACGCTACATCTTCTCGTGATGTAGGTTCAGGTTCTCAGCATCCAGATCACGCATAGATTGATTTTTGATCTCCAGTTCAGCAGATTCAGTGGTGAGTCCTCATTCTCCGAGGACAACAATTATGAGTTTCATTTCAATCTTTAGTTATTTAGTTTCAGTTTTTTGTACATTTAGGTAGGGCTTGTCCCAGTATTTCTAGTCTAATTTAGAGGCTTATTTCTGACATAGTTAGATTTATCTTAGTATTGAGTTAATATTTCCCTTGTATTAAACTCATTGTTTTCAAATATCTCAGTTATAAAATATGGGTATTGCCCATCTTTTCAGATTTAATTATGATTTAGCTTCCGCATCAGTTTATAATAATTAGTATGCTCATGATCATGCCAGCAGGGTTAGCTTGGGATCACTTGTGGTCCTAGGTTCCGTGTCTGCGTCTCAGGGGTAGCTCGGGGCGTGACAATTCCAACAACTTAATATGTAACTAACTTGACTAATCTAAGGAACTACTTTAGCAACTTAATCTAATCTTGTGGAAAAGATTCGATCAAATAATATTTACTCTAACAACCTGATAAGAATTAATAACATACTACTGAGTACCTCAACAAACCCCTCAACTTAGGTGTGGTGCAATAACACCTATCTTGGATAAACATCGAAAGAAGGTTGGCTTGGATCCACTCACCCATAGGTTCCTGCACTCAATGCCTCGTTTAATGAGGCTCATAGTTCGGAGTCTGCTCCGGCACCCCAGGATGATGTCCCTTTATCAGTTCCTGATGAGCCAAATCGGTGGTGCGTCGATGGTCAATATCAGGTTTATAGGTACGCAAAGTTATTGAATGACAAGATAGTGATGACTCGATTGGTGACAGTCGAGCAGAGAGTTCTTACAAGGAGTCATCACACAGTCCCTGATGCGCATAGCTTGTTTACCCGCCACAAGCTTCACTTGAAGGCTAGGAATCTGGGTTCATATGGAGCAGAGGTTGTTAGAGAGTTCTACGCCTCATATATGGAAACTCTTTGAGGTTCTTTGGATAGGCGGGCAAAACTTTCCAAACAGGACCCCCTCATAGAGGTTTTAGTTTGAGACTGTCGGGTGGGCATTTCTCCTACTTCCATCCGCTGTTGGTCCTGCGAGGGATCCCCTTACTCTGGAGTTTGATTATATGTGGGCTTCGGTCAAGTGTGTACAGTTTCACAGGAGCAGACTGGTGTTTGACCCCAGAGGTCTTATCAGAAAGGTCAACCTAACTTTCTCAGCCAAGTTTTTATGGTTGTTAGTCCCCGACCTCCTATCTTCCATGGCAGCAGATAACATTTTTACATGGTATAGAGTGGTATTAGTTGCATCATTGGTGGTTGGGTTGGATATCGACTTCGCGAAGTTATTGATCTCGGTGATACATAAGAGGGCAACCGAGACTGTGGATATAGGTCTCATCAGTGATGAGGCCAATGTGGTTGCACCTCGGAGACGGACTAGGGTTTTGTTGCAGCCGCTGAGTGAGAATCTAGTGGTTATGGTAGAGTTAGACTAAGGGAATGATCCTGCCACTTCATAGCCTATTGAGTCCACCCCGGCCGAGTTTGACCATGGCACTAGTAGAGCATTCAGTTCTTTTCGATCTACTCCACCGTCCGCAGCACTGGTCCCAATAGCTAGAGTCCAGAAGTTAGAGGCCCAAATGACCACCTTGTTACATCATATCCAGCCTTGGATGCAGAAATCCATTGTCGATGTTGAGGACCGGATGGAGAAGATGGTGGCCCAGCAGACGGAGTGGAAGATTCAAGCGGTTCACCAGTGCCTTGATGCATTTGAGCTACAGGTTCTTGCACGCCCAACCCCCACTATCGTTGCCTACTGTTCAAGAGGTTGTGGCGACTTTGTGGGCGAATGTTTACAATATCCTTGATACGAGGGGACATGAGCCCGAGATTGCAGCTGTTGAGCTAGCGTAGGACACAGTGTTTGTTGCACTATACACTACCCCTATTGCACCGCCTGAACCACGTGAGCGTGCCAAGAGGCACCATTCAAACTGCACCACTGATGGAGAGTATGTCCATGCGATAAAGAAGGAGCGAACAGACCTTGAGGCTATGAGAAGAGCCTCGTTGATTGATAAGGAGACCCGTTAGATGAGGGCTCGAGAGTTGGTGCCAGGGGCATCTAGTTCCAGACCTGAGGCTGTTGAGAGGAGCACCACTTGCGCTGCGGAGATTGTTGTGGTCACCACTGAGGGAGTCCCTACTACAGAAGCTGCGGGTTCCAGGAAATCGTACCCACCTGCTTGTTGATCATTCGCATTATGAGCCTCAGGTTTGCTTCACCTACCACCCTGTCTTTATACTTTTTATGCATTAGGGACAATTGCATGTTTTTTTTGGGGTGGGGAAAATTGAAAGTGAGTGTTAGGGTGAAGTCTGAGTAGCCCAACTTACTATCCTCTCTTAGGGGTTTTCTTGTCTGTGTTCTTTTGCCCCAAGAGACATATTTCTTTACTGTTGACAGGTATGTGTCATAACTTGTACAATGTATGAAAGTAAAATATGAAACATGATGGTTAAACATGGATTATATCCCGTTCTAAGAAAATTCTTGCATGAATAGGTATAAAGAAGTTGAAGTCCTGCATAACCCTCAATCTAACACTCAAACTAGGTGTCTGACAATTTGATAGGGTAACGAGGTGTCAAGAGAGTGTGAGGAAATTTGATTGTTTCACTTTTAGTACCTATCCAAAACTTGCCCGGTTAGTCCTGAAATATAATCTATGTTAGGCTACTAGGAAAGGATCATATGACTTAATTCAATATTAGCAATCATCTAGTCGAAAGAAAAGTGAACCAAATGAAATTGTTATCCCTTTTTTATCCAAATATGTTGAGCCTATAATAGACCATTCTTTATTTACCAACTCACCTTCCCTGGGTATAATCTGTTGGCTCTGGTCCCTCCTTGAACATGTGCACCTCAACTTAGGCCAAAACCATAAGTTGAGGGTGGCTCATGCAGAAACTGACATCGTCTTGGCCCTGACCCAAGCTTGGGTAATGTATACCTCGACTCATGGAAAAGTCATAAGTTAAGAGTGGCTATTATGAGTGATGACCCGAAAAATGGGTATGAAAAGAGTAATGTGGAAAAGAAAGTGATCAAGAGAAGTGACTCAGTCAAATTTTCAATAGAATGAGAGAAAAAAATGATAATAAAAGGAGAAAAGAAAGAAATAGAGTTGAACAAAAAGAAGTAAAAGTCACTTCCACAAAGAACAAAGGTGAAGCAAGGCAAAGATGACAAGAAAAGAAAAGTACAACATAATAGATAATGAAAGAGGTAGGACGCTTAGCCGTTATGTCAAGGAGGGCAAAAATTCACTAAAATGTACCCATATATACCATACCTGACCCTGAGACTACGTTACAAGCCAAGAAGGTCCTATCGTGATCTTAAGAGTCTAATGTGGTGAACTTAAAAACTGAAAATAAGGGTAAGCCTATGGCGAAAAGTACTAACTAGGTGTGAAATTTTTTTGAGTGTGAATGTTGAATAATGATCCTTATACTTAAAGTTAAAATATTGTGCAAAAAAGGAGGATATCTTTTGAAGTAAGGGCACTAGTTGTAATATCAGAAAGTTGGTACCTTAGCAAGAGACAAAAGAGTAGAGGTATTGGTGCATGATGAGTTTATGTCATGGTCTGATCCATATGAGTGAGCTTATCAAGCTAAGATTAAAAGCATGCACTTAAGCAATGAACAAGTTAAGAATAATAGCCTTGTGATTGCGAAAGCTCAAAAGAGGATACTTTTGTACAAAGTGTTCTGTTGAGTCATACTGTGTCGCCTGAGGACAAACAATGAATTTAATTTGAGGGTGTTGATGTAACATGGTTTCACGGTACTTTCAATGCTTTTTCCTTAAGATTGGTGTGTCTAGAGCCTTTTTGTAGTAGTTTTAACATATTTTTGTTTTTGTTTTTCTAGAAAGGTGTCAAAAATTTATAACGCAGAAGGCAACTAATATTTAGTGCAGAGGTAACCCACGAAAGTCATCGACGGTCTATTGTTTCATTGACAGAACGTAGATGGTGACCGTCGACTGAAAGTTTAGTCATCTGGAGAAACTCGGGGAATGTGGGGATATAGAAGGATCGAAATTCTGTCGATCAATCGACAGACCATCTTGTTGAATCATAGATCAGATCAGAGAAAGTTTTAGTACCCGATTAAAGAAAGTCTAAGTATGGAATGACGGAAGGCATGACGGACCCTGTTGTTTGTCCGTCGATTGATTCAATAGAGATACCAGCTAAAGGATGAAAAAATATGCTAAGTATAGACTTACGGAGGTAGTCAACGGTCCGTCGTTTCATCGACGGACCGTCTGTGGGCATCGATGATTGAAACCACATTTTTGGACAACTTTCCTTATTTGAATTCCTTTTAATTTAGGACAATATTTGTTATAAATAGGTTGTAAAACCTCATTTTTGGGTTGGATTCTACCACTATCTTTTTAGTTTGTTCTTGGATATTTGTTTTTGCAACTGACATTAATTAAAATTTCCCTATTTGGTTTTCGAAGTTTTTTTTATGGTTTCAAGTTGAATTTCTGGATTTTCTTCGAATTTGTCAAAGTATTTTCATGATTTATTGTTAGGAACTATGAATTGTGTTTTTTATGCATGGGTAACTAAATTCAAAATTAGGATTGTGGGAACCATGGGTGATTAACAAAGTAAAAGTAGCTTAATAACAATTCTCGAATAGGTTATTGCATGCATTGATAATTCTTTCACTTAGAAGTCTTTTTAACGAGTGAATGCGTAAGAACTCGCCTTATTGCTACTTGACAGACCAAGGATGTAGTAATAGGAAAATAATTATCCACATAGATTTAGTGAGA
Source organism: Solanum pennellii (assembly GCF_001406875.1). NCBI lineage: Eukaryota > Viridiplantae > Streptophyta > Magnoliopsida > Solanales > Solanaceae > Solanum > Solanum pennellii. The sequence goes on along the minus strand of NC_028646.1, from coordinate 57,349,534 downwards.
TACTATCTAATAGGCTTGTCTCGATTGATATGAAGTAATAACTAAGTCATATATCGAATACAATGCTTAATATGAAGTAAAGGTAAAGGTTAGTAACTTAGACACACGTAGTCAGACCAAGGTACGGGGTGAAATTCTCTAAATGTCAGACCAAGAATTTAGAAATACATAACTTTTCACTTTGCATGCAACACACTAGGGAAGAATTGTTATAGCTAGGAATACTGCGTTATAAACCTATGCAGAACACTACACCCTAGTTTCTCTCACAACTTGATAAACACCAAAGATTAGTGTTACTTGTTTTACTTGAAAAAATTACAAGACTTTTGTTTCACAAAACTCCCCCTTTAATTACTAGTTTTCGTAAAGGACTTGACTAAATAGACATAATTGTACATTGAAGTTAAGTATAAATTATTTTCCTCCTGGGATCGACCCCAGCGTAATAGTTCGGTTCATTACATGATATGACTTCCTATAGTTCTTTAGGGAAGTGTAATTTGAGTGTATCAGTGTTCCTTTCTGCCTTAAAATTAGTTGGAAATGTGTGCTTTGTTGTTTGAATTCAAGTATATTGTGTATTGTTGTTTGAAATCATATGTACTGTATATTTTTTGTTGAATGAATTAATGTGTATGTGGGAGTATTCCTAGATGGCCTAAATTTCTGAGTGAAATGTTAAAATTGTACGAGTTGTAATGTATGTGTGTATCCTGAGGATGTGAAGTTTTTGGTATCGAGTTACCTTTTAGGTTTAGAATCCGAACCTCGTGTATCCTGGATTGATAAATTTAGAAGCCTAATGAGAAGGTGAAGAAGGAGGTTGTAGAAATCCTAGATAGCAAAAAAGCACCCAGAAAATCCTTACCCAAGTTTTGGTCCCGTCTGAGCTGCTGCAGAGGGATTTTTCCCACTTGCGCGGCGCTGCATCAGCAAGATTATCCCGCTAAAGAGGAACAGCGAAAGGCAAAACCTCAATAGGAATTTTCCTGTTCTCTCATGTTTTCAAATGTTGACCCCGAATGTATATGAACTAATCCCTATAGCCCCTAAAACAACGTTTAACAACTGTAGTAACTAAAAGTGACTAGTATTAAAAATAGGATGCTTCTAAAAAGAAAAGATAAGCATTCATGTGATATAAAAGAGAGAAATCGTCAAAAAGAAAAATATAAAAACTATTTGTCCTAAAGTACTAGCCCAAAAGGGGCGAAAGGAAAGCAAATTAGGGATTCTTAGATGGGGTGGTGTCAATGTGCGAGTCGAGGTTCTCAAGAGGCGTTACGCCATCCCAAGCCTCATTCAGCATGTGGAAGTCCCTGAAATCTTGTGGCTCCAGCCTAGGAAGAGTCTAGCGGGGATCCACACAAGAGAAAATAATATTCATCGTCTTCCATATCCTCAACATTAGGTGGTCTCTCTCTACACCCTTCTTTCTCTCGTTGAGCAGCTGGCAGCGAAGCATCTCGACCTACAGGTAAGTGTTGGGTGGCGCCAGAGTGAAGTTATTGTAAGACCTCCCCATCCCCTCCTGAACAGCCACTAAGTCATCTTCAACCCGTGCACATGAGAGTGGGTCCTCATCATCAAAATTGTGGTCGCTGATACTGCTATCCTTGTTCTTCCTCCTCCTCTTGCCCTTATAAATAGAACATGCTTGAACCAAACGAGGGTTAATAGAGGGATCCATAGGTAGTACCTCATTGGCATTGAACAAGGGCACCCTTGCCCGCTTGCATAAGGCAGTGATAAGACCGGGAAGGAAGAAAGTCTTCTTATTGCCCCAGTAGAACATCTTTCACTCGAAGATAATTTGCGCCCCCACATTCAACTGAATGCCCTTTAAAGCGCACGCTACCACCAGAGCCCGAGGAAAAGTAAAGTTGGTGCGGTTCCTCGACGAGTGAATCCTCCTAGATACCAAGTGTAGCCACCACTTACCATCTGGTGACCAATCAACACTAGTGAGGCCTCACCTGTAGCCAGTAAACGTGATCCCGCTTCGTAGGATCCATAATAGTGTCTCGCAACCACTACAAATCTATCTCCCAAAGACTGGCCTTGTACTCCATGTTTGGGACCTCTGGCACCTCAAGCACCTCATTAATAGTAGTGGCATTCAGGGGAATGTCAACTCTCTAAATGTGAATGACAGGTAAAAGATCATCAAAGCGTACGATGAGAGTAAAGAATAAAACTTCCTCATCCAGGTAGAGCGGGCGTACCGGGAGCCTCAATCAGCGGAAGCCACCCAAACTCGAACTAACAAGCATAGAAAGTAGGAGATATCTCCTCCACCATATGTAACACCAACGCCCTCTCACATCATAACCATGTGGTATGTAATCATGATGCCTCTCTCGGCTAGAAGCATCTGGAAATCGAATGAAAGGTGTGTTATCATCATTTCGACCGGCCAATTTAGATAACATGTGAGGAACAAGATAAGCTAGAAAAGTATAGACCATGTAGGGAAGACTAAACAGAAAAGAGAATTTTTGGGAAAAGTGAGTTAGGCTACTGGTTTGGGCCATTCCGATGCAGCTGCCATCATTCTTCTACAGTGGGATGATGCAGGTTGCCACCTAAAAAACCATTTCAATTTAATTAATCACTTAGCATGCAATCATTGTTTAGCGAAGCAATGAAGTAACAAGAGCAAAGGAATGACAACTTACCTTAATTCAGACGATTGGAGGAGGTTGAATGAGAGATTTTTTGGGAGTTTTAGGAGGGTGTAAAGGAAATGGGAATTTTGGTCCCCTTTTCCCCCTTTACTATTGCCCGATCTCCCGCTATACCGGGAGATCTCCTGCTGCAGCGGTGCCACTACAGCGGCAGGGCTTCCGCTCCAAAGGGAAGGGCTTGAAAAATATTTAGACTTAGTTTATTTGGACTTCACGTGTTGCTTGATAAATCACCCTAGCTTGGAATCCTAGTACTCCCTCTGTGTAGTGCATTTTAAGCCCTCTGTTTTAAAAAAAAAAATTAAACGCCCAGGTGGGCCGAGTTATTAAAATGATAAAAGATACAAAAGGACTTATCTCAAAGTGCTATGTCCACAAAATCAGCAATAAATCATAAATGAAATAAAACAAAAATACAAGAAAAGGAAAGTGGAAAGGTCAGTCCTCAGGAATAATGTTTGAAACTTTGTGGCTCGACAAGAGAATGCAAGAGGGGGAAACATAGTCCAAATGGACTCGAGAGGAGTTCATACATAGAAAGGAAACAAAATAAGACGGAAGTTAGTGATGGATAACCCTTTATGCTCTATACAACACAACCAAAACACATAAGAAAAATAAAATAAGACAAAAGTGCATGTATTTGGCTTGTTGTACCTATGTAATGCTAAAAATGGCCAAGGAAAACATGCAATGCCTAAATAGGCTAAGAAATTGGATCCTATAGCAGTACAAGATAAGCAAATATCATCCTAAGACTACCGAAAACATGACAGACCCATATTTGGGCTTCATAACCGTGTGAACAATTCAATTCTATTTGAAAAATAAGCAACAACTTCTCAAGAGAGTAGCTACAAATTCAAATAGAAATAAATAAGCACGAGAAGTGAGACAATTGCAACCCTTATCTTAAACTAAGAGAGACCAAATGTGTTTGCAGGGAACGACATTTTAAAACCTGAGGACTCGGCAAAATTACAACTACTACTACATCAATCAAAATATAAAAAGAGAAGGCCATGAATAAATCGAACAAAAAAAGAACAAAGCAAAATACTCTTCTGAAGGCGAACAGTGGCAAATGCGATAAGAAATAAACCGAGACAAAATGACAACTGTAGTCTAATACCTACGCTCATATCCTAAAGGTGCATTGTAGATACTAGCCCTCATTCAAATGGTATTCAGTAGCAATACGAGACACTGCTAGTAAATACAAATAAGTAGCTCAACCTAGAAAATATGAACTGAAGGAAAAGAGACGTAGACACAAACACGAAAATGACATGCTATTTGAACAAAAGAAATGAAAAGCGACTTACGCTAGTAAACACCAACTGAAAATAGATAGATGATGTATCCTAGCCAAAAGCAACATTTTAAAGAGAACATTTCAATGAGGAACAAGGATAAAATAAGTCTCAAACACATAGAGCATCATGTGAGCAAAACAAACTGATTCAGTGGCATATACACAACACAATTTGAACTCAAAATCACCCTGAACCTTGCAAAATCATCTAAAAAAGCAGAGAACTCAATATATGACCGCCCAAACAGTGGCAAACACAATATGAAAATTCATAATGTTGATGTCTCGCTTCATTCATATAACATGGGGTGAAAGAATGAAACCTACGACATCGTAAGCAAAGCAATGACGCATATTTATGACAAATGAATACATGTTAAAACGAGTAAAACAGTTTGAGAACTAAACGAATTGCAACCATGAAAACTTAAAAAAAGGGAAAAAATAGAAGAAAAGAACAAGAACAGTAACTATCTAGGCAAGAAAATAGTATTCAAATACATCCATTTTCCACACATACATGCTTATCTTATCAAACCAGTGAAAAACAAACATCTCAATCACACGAGAGAGCCTTATCCTCGCTGAACCATAGATCAACACAACCAACTAAACAAACGAAACAAACTCATATTAAGGATAAGACTATAAGAAACGAGATTATATACCTTTTTCGGGACAGCAAACGGAACAAATGAACTCGAAATGATTTCCACCACCAAGATATGTCTCTTAAAAGTCTAAAGAGCAGCAGTAAACAACAAGAAAAAAAGACTAGGCCGAAATACTTTCTTCCTTTTTAATACTAGTTGATTCGTAGTGTACTTCTCTTTTCCAACTTTTCTTCCAATACTTTTTCTCCCAATTCTCTGTAGTTCCCTCTCATTATTTTCTCACAAAAAAATCCATCCCCATTAACAGTGAACCAATAACGATTATATATAGAAGGGGGATTAGGGTTTCAAAAAATGGAGGGAAAACAGATGATAATCGGATGAAAAGGGATGTAATTCGAAATTCCAAATTCCCAAAGACCTTTCACCATTTTAGGATGAACAACTTTTTCTGAGGCTTTTGACTCATTCGGAAGAGGAAAGGTAGATAGACAACTCGAATCAATTCGCTCTTCCTTGGGTGCGACGAGGACAGATCTCACAGCCCCAAGGAAGACTTTGCACTGCTACAACAACTGCTTTTGCTGCAAATCTCGGCTGGAAACAATACTGCGAGGAAAAAAACAGAAGAAACACAGAGTACCTCTTTCCGTCTATCTCTGTTTAGGCTCGTTTGGCTGTCGTTTCTTGCGTGAGGGGTGGTTAGGTGCATATAGGATCGGTGGTGTCATTCACGCGTCTTTCTCTGTGAAGACGTGTCCAAGTTGCTGTCATGTTCTGGATTTCTCTTTTCTGAAGAGAAAAGGGATGGGTCGGATCGCTGGGATTGGTTGGGAAATATGGGCTGAGCTAATTGTTGGGATTTAGGAATGGGTTGGAGGGGAAAATGGAGTGGCTTTGGTCAAAATTCGGCTGGGGGATGCAATTGGGCCTTGGATTGGTTTGAGAATGGACTTAAGGGTAGGATTAAAATGGCCAGATCTTGAATTAATAAAGTGTAAATTAGGTATATAGCATATTATGTAGTCATATTCTCAAGTTATGGTATAAGAGTTTGATTTTTATTCTATAACATTTAATATATCAACTTATGGCATTTTTTAAATCTAAATTAATGTTAATTTTTATTCTGTAAAATTAGGACGAAAAAAAAATGATTAATTAAAATTGGATAACTTCCGTGAATTTAGTTAATGTCATTAACTGATAACAAATGTGCACCTTTTAAGGGATTTGAAAATATTTTAATTATAGATATGCACCTTAATTGTCTCAATTCGTTTTAAATGCTAATTAGTTTTGATTTTTATCCTTAAAAAATTGTAATCTGTTATCTTCTTCCCATAAACGTGCACCGTTTGTTTTTTTTTTCCAGAAAGTGAACTTTATTCTTATATTTGAATTTTGTTATATTTTATCGTTTTTTTTTGGAAAATAATTAAAATTGAAGGTTGAAAAAGTTTAGATTTGATTTGATGGAGAAAATTGTGTCAATTTTAATTAAACATGGTGGCAAATGGAATTGATCAGGTTAGTTTTTTTTTATGATTTGTTATGTTTTTAGTATAAATTATTGGTTGTAGTTATATATGTATATATTTTTTTGTCATGTATTGAATGTGTCGTATTTTTTTTCATGTTATATTGCATATGTTGAATTGATATATTTTTTTGTGATACAATTACGCAGTGTTTCTGGTAATAAATATTTCGTAATATTAATTTTATTTTCATGTGTAATTAAATCGAAGAATTGTGTGAAATTTGATTACTGGATAAAATTGAAAAGTTTACAGATTTTGATCAATTTGCAATTTTTTATTTTTGAAACAGTATGAACAATATCTGACATTTGTATTAATAATGTGTGAACGTTAAATGAAATGTGATTTTCTGGTAAAAGTTATTCCATATTATATTTAAATTTTCATATGTTATTTTTTTTGTATATTGTTTAAATAAGAAAACTGTATTAATTTCTGTATGTAATGTATATAAATAGTGTATGCAATATATATGAAAGCCAATTTTTCTAGTTGAACGTAGCAGTGATTGATTCGTAATATATATATGAATTCTGTATAAAAATTGGATTAACTGTGTATTAATTTTTTATTAAATTGGAAAAATTGTGTATGAAAGTGAATTTTAGATTGTATGTAGCAGTTAATTGTATAGTATGAATGATGTATAAACATTGTATTAATTTAAAATTTTGTTATTGCATATATAATTGAATTGTATATAAATTGTGTATGAAGTGTGTATTAATTTTGTATAAACATTGTATTAAGTGTGTACCAAACAGTGTATTAATTGTTTATTAAATTACAATAGTGTATAAACATTGTATTAAGTGTGTATTAAATTTAAATTTTGTTATTGCATATATAAGTGAATTGTATATAAATTGTGTATGAAGTGTGTATTAATTTTGTATGAATAAATTTACAATTTTATTATGGGATGCACTGAATGTAATTTTAATGTTGTGAAACAGGGAAATACGTCGACTTTGAGATGGAGGGCATCCTATATGATACTTCTACTCTTTATACTGGTTTAGTTGATGCTATAGTAACTCAGCTAAATATAGAAGAAAATATAAATTCTGTTGAGATAAAGTATATAGTTAGCGAAATGTGTCCACCTATAAAAATTCATAATGATGTTGGGGTAAAGGTTTTTCTAGATCAGATAAGGGTGAATTTGGATTTTTTTACAAAATATCCATTATGCATCACTTTGAAAGATTGTGAGCAGTATAACGAATGTCATAGAGTTATAGTTAATGATAGAATAAATTCTGATGTTAGATTATCACAGACTAACATAGATCTGTACTCCAACAATTCTATCCGTTTGATCGGAATGGATTTAGACGGAGTTGTCAATGATAATAGTGAAGTAGATAATTATATAATATGTGATCATTCTAACCTATTTGTAGTTGATAATCAGATTTATAATAATAAAGAAACCCTTAAGGAGGTTATGAGGCATGTTGGACTTGTTGAGAAGTTCAGCTTTCGGGTTGCGCGTTGTAATGCATCTAAGTAAGTTTAAAATTATTTTTTATTTTTTTATTTGTTTTGTTATAATGTATATATTGTAATGTATATTTTCTTAAATTTTGTAACAGTTATCACCTGAATTGTATTTCTAAGACATGTTCTTGGATGATGAGGGCATCTAGTTTGAATAAATCGAGTTTATTCAAAGTTAGAAAGTATATTACTCAGCACACATGTTCTGTTAGAGAAAGAGTTTATGCCAGACGTCAAGGGATAACTGACGTTGTAGCTGTCTTGATAATGGAGAAGTATATTGATCCATCTAAGGTATATACTCCAAAAGATGTAGCTGATGATATGTTGAAATTGCATGGCGTTTCGTTGACATACATACAGGCATGGAGAGCTAAAGAAAAAGCAGTAAAGTTGGTGCGAGGAGATCCAGCAGAATCTTATGCAAGATTACCTGGTAATTT
>NC_028646.1:57331638-57340928 GCF_001406875.1 Solanum pennellii | reverse complement strand
CATGAAGACAAATGTGTTTGTGTCTTCTTCTCCTAAAAAATTGTAAAAATTAAATACATTAATCATACACATATTGATACATTACTCATATATTGATAGGTAAGTGAACCAAATATGGAATTTCATACACATGTCATACAAAACTAATACAGTGAATCTTACACAATTCATACATGTTTCATATATTGATGTTGTAATAGTAAAAAATATATAATTTCATACACATAGTATACAAAACATAATACAATATAATCATACACATTTCATACAAACCTACATCATTCTTTCATATACAATATATTCAACACTAAATATACAAATCAAAACATAAAGTATGTAGTTAAATTATGGATATTAATATTCAACAATATCATAAAAACTTGATACAAAAATCTTAATGCACAATTCATACACATTTCATATAAAACTTAATATACCTATCATACCACATTAATACAGTGAATCATACACAAATCATACATGTTTCATATATTAATATTGTAATATGAAGAAATATGTAATTTCATACAGTGAATCATACACAATTCATACATTGTTTATACATTTATATTGTAATAAATAGATGTATCATTTCATACAAAATCAGAGAAAGCTTACAACATTCTTTTATACACAATGTATTCAACACTAAATATACAATCAAAACATAAAGTATGTAGTTTTAATATGGATATTAAGATTCAACAATATCATAAAAACTTCATACAAATATTTCATAGACTTCTATACTAAAATTATATATTAAGTATTTTATACCCAAATAACATAATATGCTATATACCTAATTTACACAATATTTCATAGACTTCTATACTAAAATTATATATTAAGTATTTTATACCCAAATAACAGAACATAAAAATAACAGAACATAAAAAAGTTTTAAAAAATAAACTTTTACTAACCTTTAAATTTTTTTTGGGTTTAACTGTTTCTTCTTCTTCTTGTAAATGTGAAGTATCTATTTCAGAGGCTCTTGGTTTTTTAGATTTTGATTTTATCAACTCTTCTACAAAATCAGATTCAGAATCTAATGAGCCCTCAATTTGTTTTCCTTTCCTCTTCTTTCCTCCTTCTTTCGCCCTTTTGTCAGATTCATCTACTTTTTTCTTTTCTTTCCCTTTTCTCTTCTTCTCGATTTGATTTGGATGTTTGTTTGTTTTTTTTTCATTTTTGATTTCCCTGATCTACATTTGTCTTTAACAGATGAAGGCTGACTTTGTGTTTGTGATAAAATTTTGAAAGATGGAGCATGAAATTCGTCTGAGCTTGCTTCATCATTCAACCTTCTACTTTTTCGCGGGGTTTCATTGCCTCTCTTCGACATTGTACGGTTTGTTTAGCGCAAGAGTTGAAGATTTGAGTGCTAAAAAGGAATATTTGAGTGCAAATATGTGAGAATTGGTGAAGAAGACTGTTAAGAGAGAAAAGATTTTGAGCGAAATTTTGTGAAAAATTAATTGTTAGGCGTGCAAAAGAGATGAATATGGGAGAATCTGAGAAGAAGACTGTTAAGAGATTAAAATTTTTGAGCGAATTTTGGTGAAAACTTTTGTTAGGCGTGCAAAAGAGATGATTTTGTAAGGATTTGGGGAAGAACAAAATTTTGGGGAATATAATTTTTTTTTTGGGATAACGTGTTACAGTTTTAAAAATAAAACTGTAATTATTTTAGATATTGATAGGTAGTTATTAATTATGTAATGATAAAATCCCTATTATTTTGTAATTTTTTTAAAAAGGTAACTATATAATATTTAATTTAATTTACACTAGTTAAGAGTTTTGTTTAAAAAAGGTAACTTAAAATAATTAATTTAATTAACTACATTGGTTTAAATAAGGTAATTGAATAATAAATGTAATTATTTAAATAAGTTAATTATTATTTAAAAAAATTAATGAGAATAATATATTTTTTCTTGATATGCTATAACTTGATAATAATATGCTATAAGTAGTTTATTATTAAAAAGTATGTTTATAACTTGATATTTATCATCTTAAATGTGTGTGTAGTGTTATTTTTATATTAATAAAGTGGCAATTATATTGCAAGTACAACCAAATTAAATCAGAACATAATTAAATTGAGTTTGATTAGCAAATTCGTCTAATTCTAAATGAAGTTGAATCGACATTAATTAATTAACGAGCTTTCAATTTTAAAAATATAAATTAACTAACTCAATTATAAACTATCGGCTCAAAATATAAGCTACTAATTTAGACATTATTAATTTAATAAAGCGTTTAATAAACTAAAATCTTTTTGAGATGATTTTCGAATATTTTATAAAATAAAATAATTATATAAATATAAAAATATATATCACTAAAAATTCATAAAAATCAACTAAATCTATTTTAAAATGACTTAAGAAATATTTTAAATTTTATGAAGTCAGTTATTTCAACTTGTTTGGAAGAAACTCGATGATTAATTTATATTGTGCAGGTCCAAAATTAGGTGTCAACAGCCCTCATCACAAAGCCCCGCTGATTCAAAGGCGTATTCAGATTTTTGAGATGAGGGAGGTATTCTTATGAATATTAGGATATAATCGATTTGATATTTAGGTTTTTATCATTGGAAATAGTTAAAATTTTAAAATTATAGGTCCAAAATAGAAATGCTTAACTAATTAAATGCCAAAAGTCCTATCAATAACCACTCATGTGTTACCTAATTTTCGAAAGAAACCTAAAACAAGATAAATAGAAAATTTAAATTTCTAACCTCATCGAGAGTTGCACCCAACTATTGTAGCATTATACTTAGTGTGGGTTCACGATAACCCGCTGATCCCCTCCTGCATAGGCCCTTTGCGCTAATTCTCGACAATTCACAACTTGAATAACTGAATTGGAGGCTCTTATCTCTAGATATCACACTCTAATATTGGAAAAGAGCGCGGTTACATGATTCTTGGAGTGTTATTCATCAACTTTAATATATACCTTTCTATCTGATCAAGTAGTAGTTGTTGTTGTTACTTTTAGGACCTGTGTGGAAGGACATCCTGGTAATTGGAATTGGTGTAATTACACTGTCTATCCTGTTTAGTTGGACATGTATTTACTTGGTCAACAGGTTATTAGTGGAATTGGCAAGACGTAATTACACTCTACAATTCACAGGTAAAGGTAATTACATGATGTAATTACTAGCTACTTACTTCTTTTTTTTTATTTCTAATTTTTTTTTAAAAATTATTTTACTTCTATCATTTCAAGTTCTTTTTTTTTAAATTATTATTCTAAAAGGTCACTTTTATTTTATATTTCATTTTCTTCTTGTTCTCAACCTTACTTTATGTGATTCTTCTATGCAATTTTTTCATATTATCTATTTCTTTATGTCATGCTTATTTTCTCCTTAGCATAATTTAATTAGTATTCTAATTTTCAAATCAAAACAGATTTTAATTTAAGTAAGGTTATATACTTATGTTTTTTAGAATAAAAAATAAATCATATTTATGTATGCTCTGTGAAAATTTGTTGTAAGAGTATTATGTTACTTTTTTGTTTCGTCTTTATAAATTATGTTATATTTTCAGTTACATTTGTTTTTGTAATATTGAATTCACATTGCACGTCATTTTTAATTAGTCTTGATAGATTATCTTTTTGTAAAACATTTAATAATTTATGAAATGTTATTTATATATTGATCTTTTTATCAAACATGTCTTTCACTATGTTCGTAGAAACTTCATACTTTTAGTTTTTATGATCAATTCAATTGACATATATTAATAGAAAAGATATAAATCAATTACTTTTTTCATAATATTAGTTAAAGAATATATGTTTATTAATTAATATATTTTCAAAAAGAATATATACCTTAAATATTTAATTTAGCGTCATTCATAAAGTTTCTTTTTTGTCTAGTATAAATTTTAAATAATTAATTTTATTTTTAAAATTTAATGTATTTTAATGATTGTCAATTGTGTATACAAACAAAACCTGTCTAATTATGCTGTGACGTCCAAACAGGACATGTATAATTACAGTGTAATGTGACAACCAAACAAGTCTGTGTAATTACTACACAGTGTAATCACTAGGCTGGTAATTATCCAATTAATTACACCAATTCCAATTATCATATGACATTCCAAACATACCCTTAATGATTCATGAGCAAGCAGGGCTTCAGCAACTGATCCTATTTCTTCATACAAACATATAATTTTTTTAGATTTTTCGAATAAAGTATTCATACAAACATATAATTTACTTGTACTTCAAATATTTCTTCAATCCTACAAAAATACAACTATTTAAGGTGTTTGATCTTAAGAAAATAACAAAAAATATGATATGATTAAAGACACTAAGAAATCCAACATAAATAACTTTTGCAATTTTTTGAAATGATAGGAAATAATAGAAAATAAGGTAAAGAAGAATGTGTAGTTAGATAAGTTTTTCTATTTCTTTAGTCTTGGACCAATTTTGATCTGGGCTTTTACTGATTAGGGCCGATTTTGGATCGACCCAACCCGATTCGATTGACACCTTTAGCTTGAATTATATAAATGACCATCAATATACAATATTCAACAACAAGACGAAAAATCAAAATTATTGATTTTTGCGAGACTTCTTGAGTTCCTCTTTCAGGTATGTTTAATTTTCAGTTTCTTTATCTTTTATGGGCCACCAGTTACATTTATGTAGTAATCTATGTGTGACATGTAAGTTTCTAAGCACTTTCATATGAAATCATTTTTAGTCATTGACAAATTTTTTTAAATGTTTTATGTCCTTTTATAAGATATCTTCATTTTTCTACACATAGTGATCTAAAAAGTATATTTTCTTGTATTCAAACCATAAGGAGACAAGAGATCTCATTTTGTTGTTTCCTTGTATACTTCTACAAACACATTTTAAAACTTATATACACGCAGATTCTATTACTTTAAGTGTGTTTGTGTTTGAGCATTTTATTTTTTTGAACTATACGAAATTCACACAGACAAATAGTAGAAATTGCACAAATATAAGTCTTGAACTGTTTTTAGAAGCATACAAGGAAACAACAAAATGAGATCTCTTGTCTTCTTATGATTTGAATGAAAAAAATTATTTCTTTCATATCACTTATGTATAGTAAAATGAAGATATCTGATAAAAGGGCATAAAATTAATTTCTTTTTGTAAAGCACTAAAAAATGATTTCATATGAAAGCGCATAACAACTCACATGTCACACATAGATTACTTCAAAAATTTAACTGGAGGTCTAACAAAATAAAGAAACTGAAAATTAAAATACTTGAAAGAGGAGCTCAATAACTCTCACACAAATAAGTAAATTTTAATTTTTCATTTTGTTGTAACAAGTTTGCCTTTTGATGATCATATACATAATTCAAACTAAGGATGTCAATCGGATCGATCCAAAACTGGCCCAAATCAGTAGAAGCTCAGATCAAACCGGTCCAAGACTAAAGGAATATCCATTGGAGGCATGGACTTTAAGAAAATTTCTTTGTCATGTTTTTGACAGTTGTGGGGCCCACTAACAACAAAAAATAATAATCTAAAATTTAATCTCATATTTTTAATTTTTAAGTTCTTTTCTCCCCATTAATCTATAAATATTTTTCCTCTCAATTTCTTTACTCTTTTAAGTTTCAAGAATTTAAAATCTAATTTCAATTACAAAATTCTTGTTTAACTATTTTTTAAAATATCATTTTATTTAAAATTTCCTATCATTTAAAAGAATTACAAAAAAAACATATTTCCTCAAACTCACTCAAATTCTTGGATACATCACTTTTACGCAATGTACCAACACTCGATTATCGGGACGTTGAGTTATATCCAAAATTCTACTATTTTTGGAGATTTTTGTAATTTAAAAACGAATACGGGATGTAATTAACTCTTAAAACTACAAAATTCAAGTTTTTACTATTTTTAGCCATGTGACATAGAGAGTGTAGCTCACTCTCTGAAGGAGAATAAGAGAGATTAACAAACAATTAAATAATAATCAGATAATTAAAAAATCTTTTAAATTCTTGAATTTTTGTATAGAGCATTCTGAATTCTAAAAAGTAGTTGCCCAATATTAGACTGTTAATTATGTAGGACATCTTTTTAAATTTTCAGGCACAATTTGATATTTCAAAGGTCTTATTGTTAGGGTTTTGCTGTGATTTTCTTATCATATTTGAAATTTATTTTTCTAAAAGAAAAGTTAAAACATTAACATAAAAGTTTTTACTTTTGCTGAAAGGAAAATATAATATTGTTTCATATTTTGTTTATTCTTTCCTTTTAAGAAAAGGTTTTGGAGTAGCTACTTCTTTTTTATTAGGAAAAGGTCATAGGACTCTATAAATATAAGTTTGTTTCTTCTAACACAACATAACAATAGAATCCACAATGTAGTCGTTTAGAGACTTTTGTTTATGAGGAGATTTATTCTCTCTACAGTTTCAATGTTTTCCTTCATATTAGATTTTCATATAATAACTTTATGTTTTGAGTATAAGTTTTTGTTATCTGATTTATCAACCATATGATTTTCAAATCACAAACTTCTGCATGACGTCATAATCACTCCTTCCCAACCCAACACTTATTTGCAAAGTTGTGGTGGATGTTTAGAATAACTAGTACTCTTTGATCTAATTTTATGTGGACAAGCATTGCAAAAGATCACTGCTATGGTGAAATGGAAAAGGGTTTCACGTTTATGAAATCATATGTTGGAAGCTAGAGACAAAGTTGAGAAAGAAATTTGGTGGGAACCAAGAAGGATGATTTTGATGCCTGGCATCAAAACTGGACTAATCAAGGACCTTTATATCAAAAGTTCGACACAGATTTTGTGCTTAAGAATAGCAATAAAAGAGGTGAATTTTTTATGGATAATGAAAAATTAAATTAGGAAAGATTACATCAACATTTGCCTCATCAAATTACTGAATATGTAACAAAGAATCTCATGATATGAGAGCTTGGACGACAAAGATGGAGCATGGTGGATGCCATGTACTAAAGGAGATTTTAGGAAAATTCAGAGACCAAAAAAGCATAAAAGATGGATTTGGAAGAAATTTTGGGTAAAAGGCATTCCTGTGATTTTTTTAAAATTTGAGGCTGTGGAATCTAAAGCTACCAATAAATGACATTGTGAAATCGGGCTATTACAGAATGGTGGAAGGCTGAATGTGGGGAAAAACTTATGTCATTATATCGAGCTACTCCTAAATTAATATATGGCATTTATAGATAAGAGGAAATGTGATTTCTAATGAAGATTTATGATAATAATAGATTTGTAAGTGATATTAGCCACACTCTTCATATGCTTGCAATGCGAACATATCCTTGGCTGAAGGATATACCAATTAACGGGCCAAATATGGTGCAGTACTTCGAAGAGTATACGTGAGTTCTTCATTTTATATTGGTTAAGGGGGAGTTTCTTCCATGAGGATTGTTTAAATGTAATTCGGATGGGAGGCCCAAGTTCATCATATTTTTGTGTGAGAAGTGATGAAGGGAAGTTAATTTATTCTAATGTTATACGAATTGAAGATAGCGCTGATTTATATGCAGAAGCAGTGGATTTGGGGAATGTGATTGCATAGTGCATAAGGAACATTTTTTTTATGAACGATTGGAGACAAATTCATTAGCTTTGCTGAATATGGTTGAGGGTACAAGGACTACTCCTTAGAAGTTAAGAATGAAGGTTGACATGATAAAGTTTTGGAGGGAAAAATGCATTGGTACAATGCATTATATACAATGAGAAGGCAATAAAATTGACAATTTTATTACTTGTTGAATGGGTACTATAAGCTATAATTCGTTGCAACAACTAGCACAAGAAGTTCAAATTGATTCTCTTAGATAAACAACAAATCCCTAGTTTTTGATACAACTACTTGAAGGCTTGAGAACCGGACTAATTCAATGTTCTTGAGAAGGTATATAGTATGTTTATTTGAAAAACTGCAGAACTTATAGATGTGGTTAATCACTGTGCAAATGTGTGGTATCAGCATCTTCAAAATCTAATTCTATCAAAAGTGACATAGTAAATAGCTTGCTTATAAAATTTATACGTTAATGTTCTAAGAATTCCCGATGTAATGATCTACACAAAAGGATGGAAGCTACCTCTATATAGTCTTAGGCTGACAATCAGGTTGACAAGGAATGTTTCTATTGCGTCATATGTCACGAACATGTGTAAGAGATTTGAGGTCACCTATGATGAAATTAGTCGGCGTCTTTTCTGATTCCGATAGTGTAGGTACGTAACTGATGTTTTCTATACTTCGTCAGTGTGGAGAATGAAGATCAATAGCTGAAATTCGTCAAAGGAGGTGTTTGGTTTCCTAGATGAAAAGGGAAAGAAGACGTCTGTAGTTTTTATATTTATTTTGCCCTAATTTGATTCCTTTTTCGGTTGTTTGATTTTATTTCGTTTTTTTCCTATTTTGTTGGTGGACACCCATTTTGGGCCGAACCTTTTGGATTTATTTTGTGAGCATCTTTCACGCATAGCAAACACGAAATACATATTTATGTGCTATAGCAAAGTTTGCATAATTGCTCTCCATAGCAAACAGAAATATGTATAACTCGCTTAGTTGTAGACAAATCAATTGTATAATTTGTGTATGTATAAAACGAGAAAGAGAGAAAGATAAAACAAAATTGGGAAAGAGAATATTGTATTGTATAATTATAAGTGTATAGGACGAAGATATATGTATTTTCAAGTGTATATACAATTTTATCTTGCTTTATACAAACAGAAACACAATTTACATATTTCAATTTTGTTTGTATAAGAGATAGAGGCGAGGGTAGCGAGCGAGATCTCAAAGAGTGGTGAGCGAAATCTAGGAGAGGGTAACGAAAATATATGTATATATACTATTTTTTCTCGCTTTATACAAATAAAAACACATTTTATACACTTGTGTTTGTATAAAAGTGAGAGGAAGCGAGCGACAGAGGAAGAGTGGTTATAGCATTTAATTTGACTTATTAGTTTGTCATTATATATAATTTTCCCTTATTTTCTTGGTTAATAATATTGCTCACTTAGGCCATTTTGAATTATTTCTTTTTTTAAAAAAAAAAAGAGCTAGAAGGTCATTGTGACCACCATTTTTTCAGGTAAAAAAGTATTTTTGAAAGACAATAACGGATTAGTGATGGGTAGCCATGGTTGCTTCAAAAGCAGGTGGAGGAAGGTTTTTCGGTGCTTA
>NC_028646.1:57313721-57330997 GCF_001406875.1 Solanum pennellii | reverse complement strand
TATATATATATATATATATATATATATAGAGAGAGAGAGAGAGAGAGAGAGAGAGATAGACATAGATATATAAAGGAGAAACATAGACAAGTTGATGTGACACCTCTCTATGACCCCCAGAATTACAACCATTGAGTCAATCATTACTGTTTTCTATCCACAATCACATCCATCCTTAGCCCAACTACAATCACATCTACCGCGGATCCCCAAAATCAATCATCAACAATATAACATCTCATAACTCGTAATCGCCTAGAAATTGCTAAGAAACTAAAATTTATCATTTTCTGAAAGAATAGAAAAAATTTGGAAAACTTCGTAAGTCAAGAAAGTAAGTATTTGGTCATTATCAAACGACCATAACTTCTAGCTCAGGATGAATTAAATTTATTTCATTATATGTATGGAAAGCCTTTTAGATATCTTTCCAACGCCATCGAGTTAGTGCATTTTCGATATCGTATGAGGGAGATATGCCTATTGTACGTTGGGTTGTTGGATTGAGGAAGGTCCCAATCTGGATTTTGGTAAGGGTAAGCTTGTCGTATCACCAAACTATTTCTTAATTATTTCAAAGGTTTATTAGGATTAAAACCAATCCTTAAGTTAGTTTTGAACAAATTATTCACGCTTAGGCTTGGGAGAAAAGAGAAGAGAAGAAGGAGATGTGAGAAAGGTCAAGAATTCAACAAGAACGCCAAGATCGTCAAGTGGAATTTGTCGGGGGTGGTCCCTATTAAGGTATGTTAGATATTTTTGTGTTGGTTTAGTTCATCAACACACCGATTTGCATAATTCAGCGAAGTTAGAATAGATTGAATGATGAACATTGAATTCCTTGATGAACAATGATTAAATTCTTGTTGGTTGAGTTGTAGTATGGTTTTAGTTGATTGGATTCGTGTTTTCAAGTAGTTTTTCGAGTCTAATATATTGGTTACTGAGGCTATTAGTAATCCTAAATGATTGGGGTGAGATCCATGGAAGTTTAGAGGATTTAGAGATGAAAAATGGAGAAGAAAAATGAAACGCCCAATATGACAGACCCTGGGGAGCCGCGCCAACCAGAGCCCCTCAGAACAATCTCTGTTCATCAAACTCTGTCTCTCCGCACAAGCAAGAGACCAAAAGGATCGACTAATTCCTTTAGGTTCTGGCGCTCCACATCTGTCAAAGCGCCAAGGACGCCTCGAGAACCAGTTCTTTCCCAATCTTTTCCTACTAGTTCCCGAGTGATGTATCAACACTTCTTAGTTGATTCCAACACTCTAAGGTACATCTATACATGATCAAATCAGCCATAAACATTACATCACGAACCTTTAATCCATAATTTAATTCAAGGAAAGTTAAGCTCAAAGTCACGAAAGTTAAGAAGTCAAGTCTAAAGCTAAGAAGTAAGTTAAAGTAAAGTTCTTAAAGATTTTCAAGAGTCTTGTTTAAACATTTTAAGTTTGTTTTAAGACTCAATTTACAAGATTAGTAAAGAGTAAGTTGAAGTTCTTTTCTTGAAAGGTATAAGGGGACTAGTTAGTCTCGTAGAGACTTAAAATGTTCAAAAATTTAACGAGTAAGGAAACTTTGATTTCCAGGGAGCCTTAGGGCATGTTTTCATAAAAGACCTATAGCTTTTTAAAAGAAGCAAACAGGGAAATTATAATTTCCAAGATAGCTTTAAGCTAAGTATTTTGAGCATTACTCTCAAAACCACAAAATAAGTTGTTTTTTAAAAAAAACAAGAGCCAATATATTTTTGGGAGTAATATTGAGCACCGATATGAGGGAGAGTTTAGTCAACTCACAGCCCCAATAAACCATGTAACCAACACGGGTAAAAAAGGTTCATACTTTTTAGATAAACCCTTTTAACTGTAGACTAGTAGCTCAATTAGGAAATTTAGGTCTTATACCTTTGACCGGGTGTAGGATGCGCTGGCAGCGTGAGGTAAATCGTTGTGTCATAACTTTTGCACTTAAGTGATGGTTGTTGGTTAGAGAAACTCCCACAGAAGTTTTTGTATTTTTATACACACGAATTTATTTGTATTTTTGCATACATCTCAGAGTCAATTTTATCGTTGTATACATTCAAAGTTTACAACATGTTTTCAGAAAACTTTTCATGAGTTAGTTATCAATGAGTTAAGTAGAGTCAAGGTAAGTGTACCTTGTTACTTCTTTTAAAGCGTAAGTGTTGCTATCATCCCAATTCGTGTACTCGTACATTCCTTTCACTTTTAATCGACTAAGACTTTGGTTGCCACTTTGGACATTTATTATCTTTAAAGCTATTTCTAGACTATTATCTTATGTTTATGTCTTCCGCTGAGTTAAATAAGGCAGCTCAAGGGTTCGCTCAAGGCCAGCAATGGTCATTGGGTGTCGGCCACATTCAGGGTGTAGGCTCGCGGTATGATAAACTTGGTATTAGAGTAGAGAGTTCAAGAGTCATAGTGAGTCTACGAAGCTGTGTCTGTAGAGTCTTAGTCATCGGTGTGAAGCGCGCCATATCTATGATTAGAAGACTACAACTTTTCATAATTCCTCACTTCTTTCATATTCCTTTTCGGGTGTTAGATTTTATTTCTAAATGTCTCTCCCTAATTCTTGTTTGAGTGTGTTTCCGATAACCATGCCTCCACGAAGAGCATTAAGAGGTCGTCCAGCTAGGAGGAACATTGAACCTCTGGAATAAGAGTTACCCCATGCACTTGAAGTGCAACCTCAAGGTGAGGTTACCAACGTGGAGTTCTGTGAGGCTATTAGGGTGCTAAGCCAAGCTTTGACTAACCAGGTTGGTCAACAAAGAGGAGCTCGTTGAGAAGGGGATGTCACTTTGAAGATTCGGAAATTCTTGAGGATTACTGGTTCGAGCACTACTAAGGACCTGCAGAACTGCACTAAGGAACTAAACAAGGTATTCGAGGTGATCCATGTTGCTGACACTGAGAGAGTTGAACTAGCTGCTTATCAACGCAAGGGCATTGCTAGAAATTGGTTTGATTAGTGAAAAAGAGTAGGGATGAGGATGTACCAAATCCGAGTTGGGCTTGTATTGAGTAGGCCTTATTGGTGCGCTTCTTTCATTGAGAATTTAGAGAAGCCAAGGTACGTGAGTTCCTCACCCTTAAGCAAGACTTGCTCAATGTGCATGAGTATGGGTTGAAGTTGACCCAATTATCTTGTTATGCTCCAGAGATGGTTAAGGACATGACGAGTAACATGAGTTTGTTCGTTCTTTGATTGTGTCGCTCTTCAAGCAAAGATGGGCTGCAATGCTTATTTGAGACATGGACATTTAGAGGTTGATGATCTATGTAGAGCTGGTAGAGGAGGAAAAGCTAAAGGACCGAGAAGTATACAGAAACAATAAATCCAAGACTTAAAATGACTCTGGATAGCAGAAATGTGGCTTGAATAGGCAACAATTTCAGAAACAAAAGAGGAATGCACCATCATCTTCTAGTGCACCTGCGTCCAAAGACAAAATTGAGAATCATGATCAGAGCTATCGAGCTAAGCCTGCATATTCACAGGGTATGTGGCTCAAGGAGGTAGTAAGACTCTTGCCTACGCCAAGTGTGGTAGAAATCATTCCCGTGTTTGTCGTTAGGGACCCACAGGTGCTTCGAGTATGGTCGAACCGAGAATTTCATGAGAGAGTGTCCAAAAAACGAGCAAGGATGTAGTGGAAACAGAGCTCAGTTTTTGTAAGTTGCTCCACCAGACAGGGTTGAACCTAGGGGAGCTACTTCTTATGATGGTGGGGAGCAAAACACTTGTATGCTTTCAACAATCGCCAAGAACATGAGAATTCGCTAGACGTTGTCACTGGTATGATTAAAGTCTTTGTATTTATTGTTTATGCATTGCTAGACCAGGAGCGAGTTTATATTTTAGAATTCCATATGTTGCTATGAACGTTGATGTTATTCCTGAGCAACTTAGTGAGCCACTCAATGTTTCTACCCTTGTTGGAGAGCTTATTCCAGCAGAAAGAGTCAATCGTGATTGTCATATTTCTATCAATCACAAGAGTACCATGGATGATTTAATTGAGTTAGACATGATAGACTTTGATGTCATTCTTTGTAAGGACTGACTCTAACTCAGTTTATTGTAGAACTCGAAGTCAAGTTTCAGTTTCCAAATGAGTCAGTCTTAGAGTAGAAAAGAAGTTCAGCAGTTCTTAAGGGTCGAATCATTTCGATCTAAAGGTAGGGAAGTTAGTTTCTAAGGGGTGTGTATATAACTTAGTCCGAGTTAATACTCTAGTGTTGAGATACCTCCTATTAAGTTAATTCCAGTAAAGAAAAAGCTTCCAAAAGTCTTTCCAGATAATCAACCGAAGTCCCTCCTCTGAGAGATATAGACTTCGGCATAGATCATCTTCCAGATACTCATCCTATCTCTATTCCGCCATATAGAATGGAACTGCAGAGTTAAAAGAGTTGAAAGAACAGCTATAAGATATGATAGATAAATGTTTCGACCAAGTGTCTCTTCTTGGAGGCCTCTGGTCTTGTTTGTGAGAAAGAAAGATGGTTCCCTTAGGATGTGTATAGATGAACGCCAATTGAATAAGTTGACCTTCAAGAATAAGTATCCTCTTCCAAGGACAGATGATCTTTTCGACCAGCTTCCTGATGCTTTCTGCTTCTCGAAAATTGATCTCAGATAAGGATACCATCAGTTGAATGTTAGAGAATGTTATATTCCAAAGACAACTTTTAGAACCAAATATGGGCATTATGAGTTTTTGGTCATGTCATTTGGATTGACCTATGCGGTGTCACATTCATGGATATCATGATCAGAGTCTACAAACCCTATTTAGATGTGTTTGTTATAGTCTTCATTGATGACATACTAATATATTCAAGTAATTAAGAAGATCGTGCTAGTCACCTAGGGATAGTTCTTCAAACTTTGAAAGAAAAGAAGTTATATGCCAAGTTCTCCAAGTGTGAGTTTTGGATTAAGTCTTTGGCATTCTTGGGACATATAATTTTCGGTGATGGAATTAGGGTGAACACCCAAAAGATAGAACCAATTCAGAGTTGTCCTAGACCTACATCTCCAACTGATATTAGGAGTTTCTTGGGTTTGGCTGGCTTCTATAGAAGGTTTGTTTAGGGGTTTTCATCTATTTCGTCTCCTTTTACCAAGCTGACTCAGAAAATAGTTAAGTTTCAATGGTCTGAAGCTTGTGAGAAAAGCTTTCAGGATTTGAAAAAGAGGTTGACTATGACTCCTATTTTGACTTTATAAGAGGGTACTCAAGGTTTTGTGGTGTACTGTGATGCATCATGAGGGGTGTTATGAGGTTTATTAAAAAGGGAAAACTTAGTCCTCGGTATATTAGACCTTATAGAATATCTAAGAATTGACAATGTAGCTTATAAGTTGGAGCTACCACAAGAGTCAACTGCGGTTCATTTGGTATTTCATATCTCCATGTTGAAGAAGTGCATGGGTGATCCTTCATTGATTACGCCGACTGAGAATGTTGGGATTAAGGATAACTTTTCCTATGAACAGATTCTAGTTCAGATTTTAGATCACCAAGTTTGCAAGTTGAGGACAAAGGAAGTTGCGTTAGTCTAGGTCCTTTGGAGGAACCAATTTATTGAAGAAGCGACTTGGGAAGCTGAAGAGGATGTGAAAAAGAGATATCCACATCTCTTTGAATCCGGAGAAAATGCAGATCAATTTAGTAATTATCTTCTTAGTACTTTACAAACTATGAGTAGGCATGATGTTGTTTACTTTTGGGTTGTTAAGTGTTGAACTTGATGTTACTATACTTAGCATAGTGAAAGAAATCTCATTCGAGGACGAATGTTCCCAAGGGGTATATATTGTAACATCTCATAACTCTTAATAGACAAGAAATTGCTAAGAAAGTAAAATTTATCATTTTTGAAAGTACAGGAAAAATATGGAAAATTTCCTAAGTCAAGAATGTGAGTTTTTGATCATTTTCAAACGGTCATAACTTCTAGCTCAGGATGAGTTAGATTCAGTTCATTATATGGTTGGAAATACCTTGAATATATCTTTCCAAAGTTGTTGAGTTTGCACATTTTCGATATTGAATGAGGAAGATATGCCTATCGTAAGTTGGGTTGTTGGATTGAGGAATGTCTCAATCGGGATTTCGGTAAGGGTAAGCTTGTCATTTAACCCAACTATTTCCTAACTTGTTATTAGGGGTAAAACCAAGCCTTAAGTGAGTTTTAAAAAAATTAATTCACGCTTAGGGCTTGAGAAAAGAGAAGAGAATAATGACAAGGGAGAAAGGTCAAGAATTCATCAAGAACGCCAAGATCATCGAGTGGAATTCGTCGGGGGCGATACCTATTAAGGTATGTGACATATTTCTTTGTTGGTATAGTTCACCCACACACCAATTTGTTTAATTCAGATATATTTTGAATAAATTGAATGATGAACATTGAAGTTCTTGAAGAACAATGGTTAAATTCTTGTTGGTTGAGTTGTATTGTCTTTTAGAGTATTGGATTTGTGCTTCCGGGTTGTTTTTCGAGTATAATATATTGGTTATTGAGCTTATTAGTGATCCTAAGTATTGGGGTGAGTTCCATGGAAGTTTAGAGGATATAAAGATGAAAAAGTAGACAAGAAAAGTCGAAACAGCCGTTTGA
Organism: Solanum pennellii; assembly: GCF_001406875.1. Lineage (NCBI taxonomy): Eukaryota > Viridiplantae > Streptophyta > Magnoliopsida > Solanales > Solanaceae > Solanum > Solanum pennellii. The sequence continues at coordinate 57,324,326 of NC_028646.1, read as the reverse complement.
CAAACCATGACTGCCGCGACAACCAGAGCCCCTTAAAGCAGTCTCTGTCCGTTAGTCTCTGGTACGCCGCACTAGGAGCCCCTCAGAATAGACTCTGTCCGTCAGGCATTAGCGCTCCACGCCTCTCAGAGCACCACCAACGCCTGGGGACCCCGTTCTTTCGCATCTTTTCGTACTAGTTCCCAAGTGATGTACCCACACTTCTAGTTGATTCCAACACTTTAAGGTACATCTTAACATTATGAAGTCATCCATATATATATGATATCATGAACTTTGAATCGATAATTCAATTCAAGAAAATTTAAGATCAAATTCAAGGAAGTTAAGAAGTCAAGTCTAAAGCTATGAAGTAAGTTAAAGTAAAGTTCTTAAAGGTTTTCAAGAGTCATATTTAAACATTTTAACTTTGTTTTAAGACTCATGTTTCAATAAACAATCTAAGTAAAGATTATACTGAAGTTATTTTCTTCAAAGGTATAAGGGGACTAAGTATTTCCATAGAGACTTAAAATATTTTAACATTTAACTAGTAAGAAAACTTTAATTTTCAAGGAGCCTTAGGGCATGTTTTCAGAAAAGACCTATAGATTTATAAAAGAAGCAAGCAGGGAAACTATGATTTTCAAGATAGCTCTTAGCTAAGTATTTTTAGCACTAATCTCAAAACCAAAAAAGCATTATGTTTTTAAAGCATAAGAGCTAACATATTTTTGGGAGTAGTATTGAACACCGATATGGGGAAGAGTTCATATAGCTCACAACCCCCATAAACCATGTAGCAGCCATGGATAGAAAAGGTTCATTCTTGTTATATAAACCCTTTTCACATTAGACTAGTGGATCCATTAGGCAGTTCATGTCTTATACCTTTGGTTGGGTATAGAATGCGCTGGCAACGTGAGGTGGATTGCTTTATTATCACTGTAGCTCTTAAGTGATGATTGTCGGTTAGAGAAACTCCCACAGAAGTTATTGTAGTTTTATATACATCAATTATTTCTATTTTTACATACATGTCAGAGTTAATTGTATCCTTGTATATATTTAAAGCTTACAACATGTTTTCATACAACTTATCTTTATATTGCACTTACCTTTAAATTGCATTATATTAAAATGAGTTAGTTATTCATGAGTTGAGCAAAGCAAGGTAAGTGTTTCTTCTTACTCCTTTTCAAGTTTAAGTATTGTTAGCATCTCAACTCGTATACTCATACATTCAATGTACTGAAGCCATTTGTCATGTATCGTATCATGATGCAGGAGCAGGTAACTAGGATTAGCATTTGGTGTACCATTGATCCAGTGAGCAGATTAGAGTCAATTCGTGATCCTCTATTCATTACGGAAGAAATCTTTAGCATTCAGTTACTTGTGTTTAGTTTTTAGTTGTTAGGATGATTGGGGTCTTGTCCCGATGTCCCTCGTTATTTTAGAGGCATCATAGACAGATGATAATATTTTCCTTGGTCGTTTCCTTTTACTTGTAATTGACTAAGACTTGGGTTGCCGCTTTGGCCGTTTATTATCTTTAAATCTATTTCTAGACTTTTATCTTATGTTTAAGTCCTCAAGTGAGTTAAGTAAGGCAGACCAAGAGTTTTCTCAAAGTCAACAATGGTCATTGGTTGCCGGCCATGTCCAGGGTATAGGCTGGGACGTGACAATTAACATCAGCCATCAGTTACAGTCATTACCATAACCCATTACTTGATCCTACTAATCACTATCAATAATTGCTATCGTTAGTCAACATTATATACCGCTAACGACCATCATCATTCACCACCTATTATTTAACTACTAATTATCAATTGTTACCATCAACAATTACGATTAATCACTATTATGTTCAATCACTCTATCATAAGATACTACCCATATATAAATTTGTATAATTCCAAGGATAGAAAAATAAAATATGATAATTATTTTTCTAAAATTACAATAATAAATAACACAAAATAGTGAACTGTTTCTTGTTTTTTATTTCTTAATGAAGGTTACTGCTGTTTTTTATTTGGTGAACAAGATTAGGAGAAGGCGAAAAGTAAGTAGGGATGGGGAAGAGTTTTGGGGAGGAGTTTGGAAAAAATTTTCTTTATTTATGAAAGAATAATCTTTTCTTATATTTATTCTTACAATTTATAATATGTAATATGTGAATATTTTAGATTTGTAAGTACGACTTGTTACTTTTTTTAATAACTGTGGTTAATAAAAAAAGACGAAGGTAATAATGATACTTTCAAGTTGTTCAAGGAATTATAAGACAAGTGTATTTTTATGAAATACGTACTGACAGAAAAATTACGTAGGTTAGCAAACTTATACTATTTAATTAGGCACCATAGCTAATGTTTGTTTATATTATCATTTGCAACCATTTATTCTTGGTAATTACGTTTTTCAATTCTCCTTAAATATATAACCGTGCACAACACCCTTTTCCTTATATAGAATGAGTCCATTCTAACTCTTCAATCACTACTTTCCCTTATTTTCTCCTTTATTCTCTCAATCAAAATTGATTTCAAATTTTGAAATTTGCATTCATTCCCTCCCAGTCGTGATTCCAGATTTTTATAGGTAATTTTTACAATTAAATTCTCTTTGCATTTCTATGGTGCAATTTCATTATTTTTCGGTTTGTATTTGTATATCACTAAGATTTCTTTTGATTTTTCTGATTTGTATATCTAACGATGAATATGGTGAAATGATTGAGGTAATTCGTATAAAATAATTTTTATATTAACTTTTAAATTTGGATCTACAATTTATTGTATATTTTCATACAAATTCATATTTATATATACGAATTCTATTGTCTATTTATGAGGTAAAGGAAATCTCATTTTAGTTTGTCAAATAAATTATATTTTACTATATTTCTTTGTATTTTGGTTTGGTTTGGGTCAAATTTGTACCCAAATAGTTGTATAATAATTGTATAATTGTTATTCAAATTGCATAATATTATTTGTATAAACTCTTCATGTTCAATCCATTATTGTATATTTATTGTTTTCACATGTACTCTTGAGGTTTGTTGTTTGTATGAATTCATATATTTGTAGAAACATTTTCTCCAAAAACTATCCTCTCGATAACGTAATCAATGTAACAATTTGCATCATCTCATTTTTCAGAATATATTACCAAAATATCGATGAAATACATTCATGTACAAATATATATAGCTTGTGTATATATATACAAACATGAATTCAAATATATACAAACACACTCACCAGACAACTTGTCCACAAAATAAATAATGTAAAATTATATATATACAAAATATACATGTCAACAATCAAATTATACAAGTCCACAAATTAAATCTATGTCAATTATACAACTACAAACGTAATCAATGAACTTATACAAATAACCTTTCCACATAATTTACACCCAACAAAGAATTACACATACAAACACTAATCCCATCAAGTCTAATTATACACATACAAACACTAATCCCATCAAGTCTAATTATACACATACAAACACTAACTTATACGATTCTACAAATAATGTAAAATTATACATATACAAAACATACAACTTTATAAAAAATCATTGATGAAAATATATTTATACAATTATGAAGTATACAATTTGACACAAAATAAGTAGATTATACAATTAATTTCTATTATAATACATTTACGTACTCAAATTGCAGATATCAAGTCATCTATCTCGATCAATTTAAATATAATTGAAAATATATTCTTCAACCAAAACTCCAATTTTCAATAAACTAATTATACAATGGATAAAAAGTAGTTAATTCTCGATTTATTAAATACAATTGCAAACAACTGTTAGAATGAACTCCAATTACTAATGGAGAATTTTTACAATTACATATACAAGTCAGTTCAATTGATCTATTTTTCAAGTTCTTCATCTACGTGAATGCAAATCAAAAATGCGGATCAATGCAAATCAAATATACGTTTCTAGATGATAAAAGTGAGTAGCCACCGGGATTTGATTGGATATACGAAAATGAAATCAATTGAATTGTACGATGAAGATATAACTGGTATGAAAGTATAACGAGCTAATATTCCGTGAATGAAGGAAATTTATACCTTTTCCTAGCCGAGATTACCGACATAACTTTCAAAAATCTGAATTCAATTTTGTATAAAACATTGAAGAAAACAGAATTGTATAACTGATTATCGTTGTAGCAACATTAAAATATAGTTATATTTAGTAATTATGGAAACATTAGCTAAGGAGAGTAATTAATTTAATTATGATAGTTATATGTGAAAGTTGCTCCTGTTCTATAACTTTTATGTGTTTGTTTGATAAGCAATTTAATCAATATAAAATTGATGTTTATAATAAGGAATAATTATAATATTCAGTTTTCAAAGAGAAGCAAAAAATTTACCACACATTAAAATTTATCACATATTCATCTAAAAGTATTTTATTTTATATTTTTATATTTTATTTTTGTATTGAATGTTACAAAATAAAGTAGAAGAAATAAATTATGTAATTGTGGTTGTGCTATAAACTAGAAATTAAGGTGTAATTAGAGAGTTTTGCTAAACTCATGCCTGAAGTATGATTTAAACCTAAAGTAAATTCTTGTACTATATAAGTGAACAAAAAACATTCTAGGACTATCGACAAAGTTGCAAGTTTCATCATTCTGTCTAATTTTTTAAGAAACTCACGCCACCAACAAAAAAGAATGCGTCAAGTTCAATTGAAAAATGTACGCACGGTTAAGCTAGTCAAGTTTTTCTTAAAATTTTTAGAAATTGAGGGTCTAAATTATATTCAGACAGAATATATTCAAATTCTAAATATTCTTTGTAAAAAGTATAGCCAAATACATATTCAAACTTCAAAATTTTCAAATAAAGTAATTATTTTTTATTTTCATAATAAAAAGCTACGTAATTTCACTAATTTTTCAACATAAATGTGAATTGCATTGTATATAACGTACATAACATACTAAATATTTTATTCAAAAAAATCTCTAATTAATTGGGCATAATATTTTTAAAATGAAACTTTTTACATAATCTTTCTAACTATCAAACGTACTGTATAAATATTTCAAGACTTGTGTATAATTGCAAGTTAGTTTACTTGATAATGCAATGAACATCTAAACTATGGGTGTGCATTCGGTTTTATACTATTCAGTTTGGGTTTTGAAGAAGTATAACTCAATCCGAACAAAAATAAATTCTGATTGATTTGGTTTTTCTCTTTTTGGTTTGAATATTATCGATTTGGTTAATCGGTTATGTCAATAATTAGAAACATAACAAAGTTATATTTGTAAATATATATATATATATATATATATATATATATAATATTGAATTTCTTAAATATACTTTTTAATATAAATAACAAGTAAAACGTAAAACACAATACTCAAAAGTATATCAATTATAGATGTCTAAACATAAAATAAACTAAATCATAATAAAAATAACTAAAAATGGACAAATAGGTTAACTCCAACTTAAATCTAAACATACATACATACATACATACACATATTTAAAATTTGATTTTTTCGGTTTTTATTTTTCTAAATCCAAAACCATACCAAAAAACTAAACAAACTAAATTATGAATCCAAAACTAAACCAAGAACCCAAAAAATCAATCCAAATTAGGATTTGATTTGATTTGATTTGGTTTGATTTTTTAGTTTAATCCAGATAGTGCACACCCCTAATTTAAACTAATAACACACAAAAATTAAATTGTAGGAATGAAAAAGATTCATTTCCTATCCATATCCTTATTAATTTTACATAACTTTGATCTTCTCGTCGTGGTTAAGACATGGCTAGATTAAAAAAAAAGATAATTTCATTTACTGGTTCAATCAGTTTCTTAATAAAAAAAAATAGAGTGAAAGATGATTCTTGTTATTATTTGGATAGTATAAGGATGTTTTTTTTGCTCATTTTGATAATATAAGGATGTACATTATATTTGAGTCATATTTTGGAGATGTTTTTTTGCCAAAAACGATATTAGTTATGATTAGGGATGACCACCCCCTCCGCTTAATCTTTTAAATATTTTTTTTATTAAGTAGTATTAGTTTAATAAGCGATAGCTTAAAATTTAAATTTTTAGAGGTAAATTGGGAAACAAGTAAGAAATTATATTATTTTTATGGAGCCATTTTTATTGAGCAACTTTTACATATATCAAACATAAAAAATCGTATTTGTATGTTATAGATATAATTTGCATAATTGCGCTACATAACAAATATAAATATGTATATTTTGCTACAAAAATTCCAAAAGAAAGCAGTTGTATAATTTCGCTTTACATATACAAAAGAAAGTAGTTGTATAATATCGTGATACATATACAAAAGAAAGAAGTTGTATAATCTTCTTTGCTACACATATACAAAAGCTCAAATGTATAATATGTGTTTGTATAAAGGGAGAAAGAGAGAGATAGAAGAAAACTGGGCAGGGAAAGATCGTATTTGCATAATTACTAGTGTATACAACGAAAATATATGCATTTGTATTTGTATATACAATTTTCTCTCGTTCTATACAAATACAAACACAATGAATATATTTGTGTCTGTATAAAGCGAGGGACGCGAGTGAGCGAGCGAGATATGGGATAGTGGCGAGCGAGATATGGGAGAGGGGAGAGAGGGGAACGAAAAAAAATGTATATATATAATTTTCTCTCATTTTATACAAACACAAACACATTTTATACATTTGCCTTTTTGTGTAAAGTGAGAGAGGCGAGTGAGCGAGCGAGATCTGGGAGAGGGGAGAGAAAATATATGTATATATACAATTTTTCTCTCGTTTTATACGAACGAAAACACATTTTATGCATTTGTGTTTTTAGAAGAGCAAGAGAGAGAACGAGAATGGCAAGCAAGATTCACAGAAGAGAGGCGAAATAGCAACTGTTTACTATAGCATTTAACTTTAAATTAATAGTTTGCTATTATATACAATTTTCCCATATTATTTACTATCTTGTAAAAATTTAGTAGTTATTAAAGAAATTTATCTTAATAAATAATGTTCTATCACTGTTATAGCATATAAAAATTTAAAATTAAGTTTGAACCCGCATAAAATTACATATATCTCCAACCCGCCCTGTCTCACACTAACTCTAAGGGAAAATCACACAAATACGCTACATTAAAAAATATATTTACCATCTATGGAAATATAATTTTGCTAACTAAATATAACATTTTTTTTTGGAACTAAAAAGTTGTATAGTCTATCTTCGCTTGTCTGATTCTGTGCACTTTTTTCTCTTACTTCTCTTCTTCTTTTTCGTCTCTTTCTCAGTCACTTTGTCTTCCTCCTTTTCTTCTCCTTTTTATTCTTCTTATTCTTTCTTTTTTAAAATTTTCATTTTAATAACTATCATCAAATCTGTTTTGCCCATAGTTAACCATTCTTATCCAAAAACACGACGAGAAGAGAAATAGAATGACAAAAAATTTGCACAAAATTAGCTTTTCAAGCAGAAATTTGAAATATCTAAACTTAAAGCAGCACAGCTCACCATTGATGGTTATTATAAATCTTCAAATTTTAATTTAATTATTTGAATTGTACGAATTTGTGATTCTTTTGATAGATTGTTCCCACAAATAATTAAAGATGTCGTTTGAAGTTTATAACGCAATTTTAAGAGGGTTTGGTTAAGTTTATAATTGATTTTAGGAGAAATATTATATTGAAACTCAAAAAAGGTTTATTTTATGGAACCGCATCGCAATTGTATTAAAGTTGTATTAGATAGGTTTTATAATTATATTAAAATTACATTAAAATCATAAACAACACATTTTATTCACTAATAATACAAGTTTAATTCAACCTATAAATTATTGTATTGTCTTTCGTTAGTTATGTTTTTCATTAATTCTTAATTTTATCTTCTAATTCAACTTTAATATTGTACAATACAATTTAGTGCAATTTAAATCATTTCGTAGTTTGTTATTTGTTATTGTTAAATTACTTATTTAATTCATTATTGATATAAATTTTATTTACTTTATAGAGCATTGTCTGATCTTTTATTAGTTACATTTTTTATTCATGCTTGACTTTCTCTTCTAAGTCAACTTTAATATATGTATGGTACACTTTTAATACAAGTTAATTCATTCTGCAGCTAATTGGTTGATTTGTTACGAATTTATTTAATTCATTATTGATACAAGTTTTATTTAGTTTACATATCAAAAAATGCTCTTTCATTTGCTACATTTTGTAAATATGTTTAATTCACTTCCAATTCAACTCTAATATGTCTGTGATATATTTTAAAATCAAGTTTAATTCATTTGACAGTTTATTATGTTGTTATAATTAGATTACTTGTCTAATTAATTATTCATACAAGTTTTTATTCAATCTACAAATCATTCAATGCTCTTTCATTTGTTATTATTTTTGATAAGTTGTTCCTACAGATAATTGAAAATATTGTTTATAGTTTATATCTCAATTTTAAGAGGGTTTTGTTAAGTTAAGAATTGATTTAGGAGAAATATTAGATTGAATCTTGAAAAGGATAAAATGTACATAACTATATCACATTTGTATTAAAGTTGTTTCGATATGTTTCATAATAATAAAATCATGAAAGAACATTTATAACACATATTGCAAACTTCGCTCCCTTTGTAATGATATCAATTAAAATTATTTAGGTAACGCACTTATAATACATTTATAATAAACGGACAATACATTTTAATAGATATTGCAAACACCACTCATCTTCTTAGTGATACAAACTAAAAATAATTTATAAGATACATATTATAGATGTTTTATTCATGAATAATACATTTATAATATATATTGCACACTTCTCTCCTTTCTTACATATACCAACAAGAATAATTTAGGTAACACTAATAATACATTTATAAGACAAGCACAATACATTTTTAATACATTTTGCAACAATCACTTATTTTCCAAGTGATACAAATCAAAATAATTATAAGACACATGTAATATAAGTTTTATTCATGAAAATACATTCATATAAATAATAAGGAAAATGCACAAGTATCCCCATAGAGTATGACAGAAATCTCAGATACACGCCTTAACTTACTAAGGTCCTATTACCCCCCTATGTTTTTTTTTGGAATTTTATACACCTTTTGCCTGACAAGGCACACTCCGTGACTCCACATAATTGAGGAGCGTGTGAGATATTTGAATGTCACGTAAGCCAAAAACGTGCACAAATTACAAAAAAAAAAAGTTCAGGGGGGTAATAGGATCTTTGTTTAGTGAAGGGGTGTCTCTGATATTTCAGTCAAAGTCTAGAGGGTACTTGTACATTTTTCCCTAATACACATTTCGAACTTCACTCTCTTCTTAGTGATACCAACCAAGTGATTTAGTTAACAAACTTCTAATAGATTTATAATACATGCACTTTACTTATTATAATACATAAAGCAAACGTCACTCACTCATGTTCTTAGTGATACAAACTAAAATAGTTTATAAGACACATATAGTACTTGTTTTATTATGAATAATACAAGTTTAATTTAGTCTATAGATCATTGTCTTGTCTTTCGTTACTTAAACTTTTCAATCATTCTTAATTCTCTCTTCTAATTCAATTTTAATATTGTGTAATACACTTTAATGCAAATTTAATTCATTTTTCAGTCTATTGGTTGATTTTTTACTATTGAATTACTTATATAATTCATTATTGATACAAAATTATTTCACTCTATAGATCAACGCCTGATTTTTCATTAGTTATGTTTTTCATTCATGATTAATTGTCTCTTCCAGTTCAATTTTTATATTTGTATAATACACTTGTAATACAAGTTTATTTCATTTTAAAGTTTATTGGTTGATTTGTTACAATTAAATTACTTGTTTAATTCATCACTGATACAAATTTGTTCAATTAATTAAAGATAACAAGATGCTCTTTCGTTTGCCACATTTCGCATACTCCATAATGTCTGGTAAAATTGAATCATTAAGGCCAACGAGAAACCGAACTAAAGATGTTGGCTGTTTCACCACAACTTATTCTACTTAGTTACTTCTCTTTCTTTTGAGAGATAGAAAAAAAGCTCATAAAAAAGTGTGTAGAGAGAAAGAAAGGAAAAGAGAGTACGAGAGAGAAAAAAAAGAACGAAAGAGAGAAAAGAAAGAGCGAGAGAAAAGAAAAAGAGCGAGATAGACAATTTAATAAAATAAATAGTATGGTTATATATTGTTGTAAATGGTAATAACTAAAAAGTATATTTAAAATAATTAATTATTATTTAAAATTAATCCACTCCAGTAATTAATCCTTTTAAAAAAAACTGTCACGACCCAAAACCGGGCCGCGACTGGCACCCACACTTACCCTCCTATGTGAGCGAACCAACCAATCTAAACCTTAACATTTCAATTTAATATCAACAGAAAGTAATGCGAAAGACTTAAACTCATTAATAAAAAGACAATTCAATAACTTCTAAAATTCAACATCTATTATTCCCCAAAATCTGGAAGTCATCACCACAAGAACATC
>NC_028646.1:57242106-57307384 GCF_001406875.1 Solanum pennellii | reverse complement strand
ACATATCATTCGCTATTAAGAGTTTACTACGGATAGCATAAACCATAACCTACCTCCACCGAAGATTCGTGATCAAGCAAGCAAATTCCCCAAATTCTTGTTGTCCTCTTCGTTTCTCTCTCTCTCTCTACTCGTTCTCCCTCTCTTTCTGTTCTTTTTCTTTTTCTCATTCAAACCCTCTTTCTTTTATCCTAATTAGCATATAATTAAGTATAAAGATGGCCATAATATCCCACTAATTAACTCAAGGTTACCTCTTTTAACCCCCAAGTAATTAGACTTATTAACATTAACCCACTAACTTTATAATTAAAGCAGGAATAGTCCAAAACGCCCCTTAAATTACTAACAGAATTCCGACCCAGCCTGGGATTACGCAGTCTGTGACGGGCCGTCGTGCCTGCGACGGTCCGTCCTGCTGCTCCGTCACAGAGTTCAGAGACTAGATTTTCACCAAGAGTCTGTGACGGCCCGTCACGCCTGTGACGGTCCGTCCTGCCATTCCGTTACGAAGTTCAGAGAATCGATTTCAGTACCCAAATTTCAGAATTCTAAGTATTTTGGAACGAGACCCCCTCGACGGTCCGTCGTGGGTTCCGTCGTCTCAGCCAGTTTTTCCAGAAATAAAATCTGCAGCTCAAAACGACTAAACAGGTCGTTACAAAAACCCACTCCAACCCGCCCATCCCTCTGGCCCGCACAATCTTAAATTTGCCCGGCCCCTCATAGCCTTAAACCCACACCACGCTGCATCAGCTCCGCTTATGGCCATCCCTACACATGATTTTTAGACATACCCTTGTTGTGAATTACTATTTACTAAGAAGTCGTGACGGCTTAAGCTTAGAGTCCCACATGCACATAATGGTAATGACATATTTGATATGTTTGGTGTTGACAAGTCTAATTTATGGGCCCGAGGCATATCTAGGGTTTTGAGAAAATAGGTGCACTAGTACGAAAAGGTGGATCTAACATATAAATTTGATTTGTTTAAAATTTAGGTTCTTATCACTGAAAATTTTAAAATTATAGGTCAAAAATTGTTTTTTTATCTATCCAAAACACTTAAAGAGGTGTTATCCATTTTTAAAAAAGAAAATAAAATAAGATAAATAAAATATTGATATATCCAACCTAGCGCAGAGTCCACCGAATTATCATCACACGATATATATATATATATATATATATATATATATATATATATATATATTATACTTCTACTGTGGATTCACACATTTATATCGAAATATATTTAAAAATTTAATACTTTTATATACAATTTTCGAAGGAAACATGGGTTCACGTGAACCCGGTGATCCCCTCCTTGATACGCCTCTGTCTAGGGCATATGAGGATATTAAGCAATAATCTTTTTTCTTTTAATGACAATACTGTAAGAGATTAGGTTGCATCCACCTTGACCAATTAGAGTTTTTTGAAATATAAATGTCAATCTTTTCCCTTTTGAAAATGTCAAACTAGCTCACCATCACAATCTGCATATTCTCAGGTGATGCCATTTGTGGATGCGTTGAAAAAGACTCCCACGTTCTCCAGGTATGATTCTCAGTCTCCTTTCTATATTTTCCTAATTATAAAATTTGGACAATTGATAGTTACTCGTAATATACTTAATCCTTTTCTCAATCATTGCTATGCTTACTCTTGTCATTCTCTCACTAACCTACTTATAAATGTTTATATTCCCTCAATTTGGTCCATATATGGTTCAACTAAGTCTATGTTAGGTGTAATTGCCCCATTTTAGACAAAATCTATTCATATTTAAAGCAATCAGGGGCATTTTCTGTTTATTGGTTGCTAAGTCATAGAATATTGCTATACCTACCAATGTCAATACCTTCTGTTATTGCTATATATTGCTATAAATATGCACTTCTATCTCTCACTATTTCCAACATTGAGTTTCTCGATTTGAAGAAGTTGTTAAATAGAATGGAGCATGTGGCATCAATTTCAGAAGGAGATTGGAGTTCCTTAAGTGGAATGTGTTTTACTGAGGAGGCGGATTTCATGGCACAGTTACTTGGTAACTGTTCGTTTCCAAATGAGTTACCAATTAATTCTAATTTGATAGAACCGATAATTCTACTTCAAAAATTAGAGTTAAGCGAAATCGATGTTTTGATGATAGACAAGAAATGCACATAGTTAATGCAGCAAAGCAGCAGCCAAAGCGATACAAAATAAAGTAGCAAAATGTCGCAGCCACGTAGTCAAGAAATAGAGTTATTTGTCAAAGCCAAAAATAATATATTAAAGGTATAAGTTGATACAAATAAGGAAACCTTAAATATATTATTAAGGAAGGAAGTTGTATATAATAAGGATTGTACTATAAAAGGTAATCCTTGTTTAACTATAATTTCCTTACCTTATCTGATAAGAATTCAAGGCAAAAGAAAACTCTATAAGAAGAGGACAATCTCAGATGAAGAAGATCACGACTTCACATAGAAAGAAAAGTGAGTTTTATTCATTGAGTAGAAGTCTTCAAGATCGATAGGTTTCCTAAGTTTAAAAAGTTCTTGAGTGAGAAAGTTTTAAACGTGTAAGACTATCTTCTTGTTTCGTTCTTGATTGTAAGTTATGAGTTATTGTACAAGGAGCGGGTTTGGCTTCTTGTAGGGTTGAGTTTCTGTGAGGGTTATAACAAAAGGTGGGTTTGACCTTTTGAGAGTAGAAGTCGATTGTAGTCAATCGAGAGAGGTAGTAGTTATAAGGCTTTTTGATTATTGAGTTGTAATCACAAAATCTTATAGTTGAATTAATAAAACGAGGTTTTTCCTTCCTTGAGTGAGGAAGGTTTTTAATTTAATAAGTGTTTGTGTCTTTACTTAAAAGCAACTTACAAGAACCTGGTTCTTGTTCTAGGGGATAGGTTTCTTCAATTGGTATCAGAGCAGGTCTTTTCGATAAAAGATTCACACCTTGAAAAGACTCAATGGCAGCACCACCTACCCCACAAGAAGGAGCTTCACAAACACGACCACCATTGTTCAATGGCAAATACTATGGATGGTGGAAAAATCGTTTGATGGACCATCTTATTGGTGAAAACCCTGATCTATGGGGAGTAATTCTCGATGGACCAACTATACCTATGAAAACTGCAACTGATGGAATCACCAAAATTCCAAAGGAAAGAAAAGAATGGAATGCTGAAGACAAGCTTGCAATCCAAAACAATGCCAAAGCCAAGAAAATTTTGATCTGTGGCATAGGACCAGACGAATACAATCGAATCCCGTCTTGTCAAGATTCCAAAGCCATATGGGAAACACTACAAACCGCTCATGAAGGAACAACGCAAGTCAAGAAGTCCAAAATTGATAATTTGAACAGGCAATATGAGCTGTTCAGGATGCCAGAAGGGGAGACTATTCAAGATATGCACACCAGGTTCACTTCCATCATCAATGAGATGTACTCCTTGGGAGAGATAGTTCCTAATGGAAAGGCAGTAAGGAAACTCTTGAGTGTCCTTCCTGAAACTTGGGAAAGCAAAGTCGAGGCTATCACTGAAGCCCGCGACCTAGATTCACTGGCCATGGATGAGTTAATTGGTAATCTCATCACATACGAACTCAAGAAAAACCAAGAAAAGGAAATTGGAGGAAAAAGGAAGGAAAGGAACCTGGTTCTAAAGGCTACTACATCAGATGATTTTGAAGATGAAAATATTGCCCTCATAACCAAAAAGTTCACCAGAATGCTAAAGAGAGGGCAGGCCTTTCAAAAGAAAACTCCTCAAAAATCATCTGAAAACACTTAAGACTTGGTTTGTCATAAGTGTGGGAGCCCGGATCACTTCATCAAATTCTGTCCACTTTGGGCTTTAGAGCAGAAAATGGCAAACTTTGAGAAGGGCAAAGACATCAAGAAAGATAAGTTTGTCCCCTCAAACAGAAGAATGACAACTCAAGAGCCAGATATCTCAATGAAAAAGGCCTTTGCAGCAATGGGGAATTCATCTAATAAAGAGTCTGAGGGTGATGAGACAGAAAACAAGTCCCTTCTTGCACTAGAAAAGAAGATGATTATGACTTTCTTGCTCTTGTAGCAGTGGAAACCAAGGAAAAAGGAAACCTGCAGATCAGAAGAAACCATACTAGCATTCATGGCTGGATCAGATTGTGAAGAGGATAAAGAAGAAGAAGATATGAATGAAAAGGTTAGTCTTCATCACATACAAGATAATCTAAACTCATACTCAAAAAGGGAGCTAGAATCTTTACTCTACACTCTCATTGATGCATATAAAACCATAGACTCAAAAAGGGAATTGATAATGGAAGACTATGCATCACTAAGAGAAGAAAACAAGAATCTTGAAAAACAAAATCTTCATCTTTTATCCAAGAATACTGAACTAAGTAAAAACCTAGACTTGGTAACTAAAAGGAATGAAACACTCTCCAAAGAGCTTCTTGTGACTAAAACTGAAGCTGAAAATGGAATGAGATGGACCAGGTCCTCCATATTGCTTGACAACATTCACAAGAATCATACGTCTGAGAGACATGGGATAGGTTTTGATAGAACTAGATCTCAAGTAAAAAATCCCAACATAGATTGTCTATGCATGCACTGTGGGCTGGTAGGGCATAAAAGTCATGATTGTCAAAGAAAACAAACTGCTCATAACAAAAACTTGAAATCCTTGAGAAAACCTCCTCATGAGAAAACCAATGAGCAAAAACAAATTCCTACAGTCAAATCTCTTCCTAGATGGGCCAGAAGAAATCTTATCCATCCATTCTCTAAGCATAAATCAAAGTGGATTTGGGTACCAAAATCTAATTCCCAAAATTAAACTGCAGGGAACAGTGAAGAAGAAGCAACAACAATGGTACTTGGATAGTGCATGTTCCAGACACATGACTGGAGATAAAAGCAGGTTCCTCTCACTCAAGAACATCAAAGGAGGAAACGTTGCCTTTGGTAATGGAAAAAGTGGTGAAATTCAGGGAATTGGAAAGGTTGGATCAATGGATACTCATGCAATTGAGAACGTATACTATGTGAATGGCCTACAACATAATCTATTGAGCGTATCTCAAATATGCGATAAAGGAAACAATGTTCTCTTTACAGAAAAGGAATGCAGAGTAACAAACTCAGTGACTGGGAACCTGGTTCTACTAGGTAAGAGACACAAGAATGTGTACAAAGCCAAGATTGTTGACTCCAAGGAAGATACTCTTAAATGTCTAAGTGCAGTCTCTGATAGCTCCATGCTATGACACAAAAGAATGGGACACATTAGCATGACAACTATAAATAAACTCATATCCAAAGACCTGGTTAGGGGACTGCCAACCAAAAGTTTCAGGGACAACCAAGTATGTGGAACCTGCATTCAAGGAAAACAGGTTAGATCATCCTTCAAACCAAAGTTGACAGTGAGTACTACCATGCCACTAGAACTGCTTCACATGGATTTGTGTGGACCAATGCGTGTACAAAGCAGGGGTGGAAAAAGATATGTGTTTGTAATAGTTGATGACTACTCAAGATTCACTTGGACATTGTTTCTTGCAACAAAGGATGAGACATTCACTATCTTTGAAATCTTTGCAAAGCTGGTTCAGAAAAAATTCAACAAAGAAATAATTAGCATCAGATCCAATCATGGGCTGGAGTTTGAGAACTCACAATTCCTACAATTTTGTACTACAAATGGGATTGAGCATAACTTCTCAGCACCTAGAACACCACAACAAAACGGTGTAGTTGAGAGGAAAAATAGAACACTGGAAGATATTGCAAGAACAATGTTAATCTCAAGCAAACTTCCAAAATTCTATTGGGCTGAAGCAGTGAACACAGGATGCTATCTAATAAACAGATGTATGATCAGATCAGTGTTAAACAAAACACCATATGAGCTGCTAAAAGGAAGAAAACCAAATTTGGCACATCTTAGGGCCTTTGGGTGTGTATGCTTTATACACAACAATGACAAGGACAATTTGGGAAAATTTGATGCCAAGAGTGATGAAGCTACTCGTCACAAAACAAAGCCTACAAGGTACTGAATAAAAGAACAAACCGTGTAGAAGAAAGTGTTCATGTTGTCTTTAATGAAAATAATAGTGAAGTTGAAGGAAATTCAGAGGATGAACAGAATGAGGAAACCTGCTCCAAGCCATCAGAACCAAAAATATTGGGAGAAGAATCTACACCCTCGCATAAAACACCTGAAATAGGAGATAAGTCTACTAATGAAACTGGTTCTTCTGCACCTCAAGAGCCAGTAAACATTCCAACTCACAGTTGGAAACATCAAAGCTCTCACCCATTGCAAAACATTCTTACTCCTCTTAACTCAGGCATCTCTACAAGATCCAAATTACGGAGTATGTGTGCATTCTCTGCCTATGTGTCCGTAATTGAGCCAAAAAATATAAAGGAAGCACTACTAGACTCTGATTGGGTTAGTGCCATGCAAGAAGAACTCAATCAGTTTGAAAGAAGCAGAGTATGGAACCTGGTTCCAAAACCTCAAAACAGGACGGTAATAGGAACAAGGTGGGTGTTTAGAAACAAGCTCGATGAGCAAGGTCAAATAGTACGCACTAAAGCTAGGCTAGTTGTACAAGGATACAACCAAGAAGAAGGTATAGACTACGATGAAACCTTTGCACCAGTAGCAAGAATTGAGGCAATCAGAATATTGGTCGCATATGCTGCTCACATGGAGTTTAAACTCTACCAAATGGATGTCAAAAGTGCCTTTTTAAACGGTTATCTGCAAGAAGAGGTGTATGTGAAACAACCCCCAGGTTTTGAGAATACCATGTATCCTGATCATGTATATAAACTGGACAAAACACTCTATGGGCTAAAACAAGCACCTAGAGCATGGTATGATCGATTGTCCACTTTTCTTCTCATACATGGATACACAAGAGAAAAAATTGATAATACACTGTTTCTTCGAAAACAAGGTGAAGATCTGTTCTTAGTCCAAGTATATGTAGATGATATCATATTTGGAGGAACCAATGACGCACTGGGGGTAGAATTTGCTCAACTAATGAATAATGAGTTTGAGATGAGTATGATCGGAGAGTTAAACTTCTTCTTGGGACTCCAAATCAAGCAAAATCCAGTTGGAACATCAATTCATCAACAAAAGTACATCAAGGAATTACTAAAGAAGTATGATATGAATGAAGCTAAATCAATTGACACACCCATTGGGACAACAACAAAGCTTGATAAAGATAAACCAGGTTCACCAGTAAATGACACTAAATATAGAGGTATGATTGGATCACTCCTATACCTTACTGCCAGTAGACCTGATATAGTGTTCAGTGTTGGTCTATGTGCACGGTTTCAGTCCTGTCCCAAGGAATCACATCTAAAAGCTGTCAAAAGAATCCTGAGATATTTAAAAGGCACAATGCACCTGGTTCTCTGGTATCCAACTGGGGACTCTTTTGATCTAAAAGGATTTGCTGATGCAGATTATGCAGGACATATGGTTGACAGAAAAAGTACCTCTGGGATGGCACACTTTTTAGGACCATGTTTAATATCTTGGGCAACTAGAAAACAAAATTCAGTGGCTCTATCTACTGCGGAGGCTGAGTATGTTGCAGCTGCTTATTGTTGTGCCCAACTTCTTTGGATAAAACAGCAGCTTAAAGATTTTGGCATAGAAACAGGTTGTATTCCTATTCTATGTGATAATACAAGTGCTATGAACATGGCCAAAAACCCAGTTCAACACAAACGCACCAAACACATAGATGTTAGACATCACTTTCTTCGTAATAATGTTGAAAAAGGAAACATAGTAATGAAGTTCTGCAAAACTGAGGATCAAGTTGCTGATATTTTCACCAAGGCACTGTGAAGAGAATCGTTTCAGAAAAATAGACTTGAGTTAGGGCTCATCTTTTTAGATTGAATTCTGTCCAACCAAGTTCTAAGGAGACATGAACCAGGTTCAGTCAAGTTGGTTCTAAAACTGCTTTACACTTAGGTGTCAAAAATAAAAAATAAAAAAAAGGGGAAAAACAATTTCATCTTCTCTCTCCTATGTCACGTCTCTGAAAAGCAGGTGCAACCATCAAAGCACACGTCTCCTCGATGTCAATCCCCCATAATTACTCAAACCCCTCGAATACAACATCAAAACCGTTCCCAATAAAGCACTCTCTCTAAACAAGCAACCAACTCTTTCTCATCTTCATTCTTCAGAAAAAAAAAACAAAACAAAATCCTCTCCATCACCATGGTTAATCCACTCGTTGCTTACTCAGATGACGAAAATTCATCTGACAGTGCATCTTATCAGGGGGAAGAGAACCCCGTAGTTGATACTGTGCTTAATCAAGGGGAAGAAAGCCAACTCCCAACCAAACCATCTATATCCTCACCCAAATTAGATCCGTCTACATCTCCACCACCAAAAGTTACATCTCCACCATCACCAGTTAAAGAAACATCTCCACCTCCTGTTGCAGAATCTCCACCACCACCCGTCATAGAATCACCACCACCACCAGCCCAAGAAACCCCATTACCACCGAATCCAGAAACTCCCAAAAATCCCTCTACTTCCCCATCTCACAAAACCACTCCTCAAAATCCACCACCATCTCCACATTCTCCAATCAATGATGACATTCTTCTAAGTACACTTCACCCTAAAAAACCAAGACGGCCAAGAAAGCACATTGCAGTTAAACAGGTTCTTCCACACAGGCCAGTGACTAGGAGTGCGAATGTGGTCAAACCAACTGATGATGCAACATCTAGTGTGAAGCGTCGTCGTCTGGGTAAGTCTCCTGTTCACTCATCTGTTTCTCCAATGAATCTTGATTGAAACTGATGATGTCTCTTAGGGTAAACATTCTGAAACTCCTCAGTCAAAATCAAAATCTGCAAAAAGAAATGTAGATAAATTTCTCAAAGTGGGAAAGAAAAAGTATTTTCAAACCAAGACAGTGCTTAGGGGTAGATCTTTCACCCTGATATACTATCAATGGATATAGTCAAGCAGGTTTGTGAACTACTAAGGTTTCAGGGGTGGGAGGAGTTATTTCTTGAACCTAATCTGATTTATGAACAAGAAGTGGTAGATTTCTATACAAATTTGGTAATCTTGGAAGGAGATGTGGTATCGTCTAATGTGAAGGGAGTTGACATTGTTTTTAATGCAACCAAACTTGGGGAAATCTTGCATACACCATCTGTGGGGATTAATGAGTATCATTGGGGTTTTGATAAACATTCTAGCTTACCAGCTAAGTTCTCTCAAGGTAGAGTCAATTCTAGGGCACAAACTGTTTTAAAGGGCATTATGAGATCATTGCATAAGCTCCTCTTTGAGATAGTACATAAGGTGATACTGCCTAGAGGTCACCAACGTCACATTGCCTCCATAAGAGACATGGGACTTATGAATGCTCTTGAGTGCAAAGAACGCATTGACTGGCCCACAATGATTATCAAACATCTTGCTAGAATTTTTGATCCTAAACTAGGTTCTTATTAATTAGCTTTTGGAAATCTGTTAACTAGAGTGTTTGATGCATTTGAAGTACCATTGGGAGAAGGTAGAATTTTGACTCGTGTAGATATGTTCACTCAAACCATTCTTGCTGATTGTGGCATTCCCATGGAGTCGGAGCAGGTTGCAAATGCTTCTCCACGAACATCTGGTCCTGTTGCTCAGTTACTCAGGGAACTCAAAGTAGCTGAAGAAAAATATTCCACTCTTGAGTTAGAAAACCAGAATCTACGTGCAGAACTTCATACTTCAAATGCTGAAATTCACAGGTTGAAAGATTAGTTGGTGCAGCAGCAACTTGCTAACAATGCAAGGGTTGACAGAGTTTTGGATATGCTTGCTTCTGCTTCAACCAAGCCTAGTCAAACTTCAACTTGAAAAAGCATCTTGTTTGAACCTGGTTCTCTTAGTTTTTTAACTCTGTGTTGTTACTTTTCGTTTTGTTGCCAGAACATTTTATTATGCTCAACTGGCTGAGCTTCAATTGTTGCTATGGATGTTATTTGGTTTTGTTTAGCTGCTATTGGACTCTTTTTGATTTGTCAAAAGGGGGAAGAAGGTTTGCATTGCATCACACGGATAGATATGTCTTCATCAAAAAGGGGGAATTTGATAGAACCGATAATTCTACTTCAAAAAATAGAGTTAATCGAAATCGATGTTTTGATGATAGACAAGAAATGCACACAGTTAATGCAGCAAAGCAGCAGCCAAAGCGATACAAAATAAAGTAGCAAAATGTCGCAGCCACGTAGTCAAGAAATAGAGTTATTTGTCAAAGCCAAAAATAATATATTAAAGGTATAAGTTGATACAAATAAGGAAACCTTAAATATATTATTAAGGAAGGAAGTTGTATATAATAAGTATTGTACTATAAAAGGTAATCCTTGTTTAACTATAATTTCCTTACCTTATCTGATAAGGATTCAAGGCAAAAGAAAACTCTATAAGAACAGGACAATCTCAGATGAAGAAGATCACGACTTCACATAGAGAGAAAAGTGAGTTTTATTCATCGAGTAGAAGTCTTCAAGATCGATAGGTTTGCTAAGTTTAAAAAGTTCTTGAGTGAGAAAGTTTTAAACGTGTAAGACTATCTTCTTGTTTCGTTCTTGATTGTAAGTTACGAGTTATTGTACAAGGAGTGGGTTTGGCTTCTTGTAGGGTTGAGTTTCTGTGAGGGTTGTAACAAAAGGTGGGTTTGACCTTTTGAGAGTAGAAGTCGATTGTAGTCAATCGAGAGAGGTAGTAGTTGTAAGGCTTTTTGATTATTGAGTTGTAATCACAAAATCTTATAGTTGAATTAATAAAACGAGGTTTTTCCTTCCCTGAGTGAGGAAGGTTTTTAATTTAATAAGTGTTTGTGTCTTTACTTAAAAGCAACATACAAGAACCTGGTTCTTGTTCTAGGGGATAGTTTTCTTCATAATTACTACGGAGTTTCATCTGGTTATGAATCAAATATCAACATGTTTGGATAGTCAGGAGGAAGAGAACATAGTAGTTTCTTCTTTCCTCCACCAAGTCATGAAAGTCACTACTCAAGTAATTCTCGGCCTATGTTGATGAGAAATGATAGTTTTATAACAACAGAACGTGGTGTGATGGATACTAATAATCCAATTGAATCAAATCAGTACTTCGTTAATAACGCGGCGTTTGATGAAAACATGGCTTGACCTCTTCTTGATGTAAACACCTTGCAGCTAGGAAGAATACATTATGAAGATAAAATGGATCATAGTCCAACAGAGAGTTCTAAGAAAAGAGCACGGTTACATGGTAATGTGAGTGCTATTTATCAACTGTAAAACCATTCTATCGGATTTGATAGTTGTTGTTGTTAATCTGATTTAATGATCTCTCATAATTTTGTGATATAGGTACCAAAGAACAAGAGAAGCACAAAGATGCAAACTGACGTTATGATTGGCGATATGGATGGGAAAAACAAGGCAGTGCTTCAGAGGCAAAACTCTATGATCCGTTGCTGCTCAGAAGATGAATGTAATGTTTCTCTCGAGTTGACTTGAAAATCCAGCGCAAGCAGGGGTTCAGCAACGACCCCCAGAGCTTGTATGCCAGGGTATGTAACTAACTGCCTATTATGTATATGATATTAAATTTTGTTGTTCTGCTAGTATATACTCCCTCCGTTTCAAAAAGAATGTCCCTATTTTCTTTTTTAATTTGTTTTAAAAAGAATGACCCCTTTCCTTTTTTGGCAACACTTTAATTTTAAATTTCCACGTGGCATGTTTAAAACTACAAGATTAAAGCGTATTTTGGTACATTTGACATAACTTTAATTTAGAACCACAAGATTAAAGTCTTCTTTCCTTTCTTAAACTCCGTTCCAAGTCAAACTAGACCATTCTTTTTGAAACGGAGGAAGTATGTAAAGTAATTTCTTCTAACAGAAAAGAAGAGAGCGAATAAACGAGAAATTGAAGACCTTACAAACTCTCATACCTAATGGAACCAAGGTAAGTTAAGTCAGTGTAACTGCATTAGCCATCGATCGTTCTGTTATATATCTGCTGAGAGAATGTGAACCTAAAACGGCAAAATATTTTATGACCGGTTGACATTAGCACCATGCTTGAAGAGGCAGTTCAGTATGTTAAATTTTTGCTACTCCAAATCAAGGTAAGCTTTATTATCTTCCTTAAACAAAGTGTTGCAATGCATTAAGGATTTAAACAACACCAAGACAATATGCATACCCAATCATATTCACGGGGAGACAATAATCTATGAGCTCAGACTCCCCAAAAATGTTTCTATATCAATATTGAATCTTCCAAAATTCACTATTTTTGAAGGATCTGACACTAAAACTGAACAATATTTTGAAAAATCTCATCATATTGTGTGGACAAGAGTGGTATTAAATACACACATTGTTGAAGGGGTGGGGGGAATTCAATGAATAAAATAGATACTATATACTATTATTTTATTTGCATATGTTGACATGCTATAGAGGTTCATTTCCTTTTTTTATGTTACCAAATAAAGACTTATGTTGAGACTATAATCATATATTATTATAAGAGGGAAAAAACGTTAAAAGTTGAATTACAATTTTACTCTTACTATAAATTAAAATGTTCTAAAAGCATTTAATTATTCAATTTAAATGTTAAATTGTATCATTTTAAAAAAATGTAGATGACTTTTGCATTCCTTAAATTAATTTTTAATTAAATATTTGGAATGTGAAAAGATATATTTTAATTGTACATGTATATCCTAGAATAATTACTGGCATATGAAAAGTGTGACCCCTCATTCATCCGATTAATGCCACTAATTTTATTTATTTAATTTATTATTACTAAGATATTAAAGTGTGTTATTATATATGTATGAATTAGTAATAAATTATTGAGATAATTTGTAATTGCCTCGTTTATTACTAATTACAATGATTTGTGTTTTTCATCTTTTTAATTATTCATTCAAACTAGACTAGACTCCAAGTTCAAAGCATAATTATTAATGGTAACGTTAATTCTCTTATTAAGTCTAACTATGATTTGTATTTTTCATCTTTCCATCTATCTATATATTAAAGACTATTATTTAGAACTGAAAAATATAGAATTTAAACAGACATTTTTACTACTATTCAAGAACTAGGTGATAACTATTGAAAAATGAAAGAAATTGTCATTCAATTGATAATAAAAAAACTATTCCATCTATGATAGGAAAAAAAGACATAAAAAATAGAATACATGAGGTGGGGAGAAGAACTTGAAGACTTCTTTTTAGACACGCCTAAGTCCTCATATCTCTTTCGATATATATTCTCCATCATGAAGATTGTTGTTGTTTCTAATTTCTTTTGCTTTTCTAATAAACTCATTGCGGTGTTGTAATCTTATAGATATTATTATGAGCTTTTGAAATAGATGTTGTATGTATGAAGTTCAATGTTTAAATTATATCTGTCAATTTATATTTTAAATGTAATTGCTTTTAATCTTGTATAATTTTGATAGTACTGTCTTTTAATTTTAGAACCTTACTTAAATAATATAAATATTTACTCTATGGTTTCTCATTAAAATAAAATAGGCAATCTTATCAATAAGTGTGCATGTATTTTTAATATCCATTTATGACTATAAAAGGTTATCACTGATATTTAGATTCTAAAAAGACTTATACAAAGTTAATGGAGACTATATTATATTAATTAATTTCACATACTTTTTGCTTGATGATTTAAACGTTTCTATTTGATAGCACAATTTTAAATTATATAACAATAGTGAAAAATAAACGTGCAACGCACGTTGTCAGAGACTAGTTAACTAATAAAAGTGTATTTTCTCTAATAACTTAAGATTTTAGATTAGATAGTTACACACTTTAACATCATATTAGAGCAGACAAAGGTCCTTGTAAGGAATTTCCATGTGCTCGTCCCATGAAAAAGAATATGACTTGCACGTGAGGAGCATGTTGAGGAAATAATAACTAAAAAAAAGTGTTCTCTATGCTACTTTAGAATGAACAGATGGATGTTAATGTGGTGTGTTTTGTGCATGCAGCTCTTGAACTCTGATGATCTACGGATGTATGCTCCCATTGCCTACAATGGAATGGACCTTAGGCCTTGATCTGAGGATTGCTATTCCAAAATGATAAACGGTTTTTCAAAAGCTCGACACATGGACACATTATTTCTCTATTACTTTCTCTGTCTCAAATTTATGTGACACATTATTTTTTTCAGTTTCTAAGAAAATATATCACACTTTGCTATAATTAAAAGTAACTTAACTTAAAATTTTCATTTAATAAAATTACTTATAGTCACATAATGGTTAAAAAGTGTTTTACACCAAAAATTTGAGAAGTCTTCATTTTTTATTTATTTTTAAATTAGTGTCTATTCAAAATTAAAAGTGTCAGATAAATTAGGATCGAGGAAATATTAGATTAAGAGCATTATCATACTGGGAATATAGAAAATATTGTAATTTTACAATTGTATCAAAATTAGACTTAACGACTACTTATTATCTAATCCACAACAACAAATCGATCTTCTGATCTAACATAAATTCAAATGTAACTCAACTTGATGAATGGTGATATATAATATACGATTTAGAAATATGGAAGTTTGCGAGAAAGATTGTAATAATTGAGTTATAATGTGTTTATCTTTTCAATGATAAGCTGATTGGTTCTAGTTTGTCTGTAAAGAGTATTATTTTAATTTTTCATCTATTGATAGTCGTCAATAACCCAACATGTTGCATTCAATTAGGTCTTCAAATCGGTCTAAATTACAAGAGGTGATATATGTTTATTGAATTAAGGGCTTTTTTGTTACAAAAATTAATAAGAGAAATTTGTGAAAGAACTTGGAGGAAATTTGGGATTTAGGAGAATGATATTAGAATGGATAGTTTTGGGACTTAAATACTTATATAGGGCTTAGAAATGAGGTCAAAATGAGATAGTTTAGGTCCTAGACGCATAACAAAAGACTAAAATAACCCCGACTTAAAAAGGTTGACGGAACCCTTGTAAGGAGGCCTTCACAGAAAATTGGGGAGGGGGGGGGGGATTGTGATTTACAATCACTCACCACGGTTCTGTAAACATACCATTTACACCTTCACGGTCTGTTCAGGCGTCCGTGAAGGGTTCACGGATGGGAACATTCGTCCTCCAAGTCTAAGGTGTTATAGCTATGAATGATTGTTGAATATTGATTTCGTTAAGATGAAGTTGGTTATCATCTAAATGATGTTTGTGTTCTTAAATTAATTTGATGCTTGACCTCCAATAAAATAAATACATTGCCCACTTTTAAAATTCGAGAGTGAAATAGAGATGTAGAATGTGGAATACAAGGAACATAATATTTTCTTGCATATCACTTGAATTGATTTGGTATTTAGGATAGAGATATATCTAGAGTTGTGTTTGGTAATAAAACAAGAAGAGATATTTAATGCTCACTAGTTGGTTCGATCTATCCCCGCTCAACGATATAGTTAGATTGTCTGCTAGGGTAGGTGATTAGAGGTCGAGAGATCATGATCATAATATTAACCTTATAAATATGTCATGATTTCCCTACCTCTAATCACCTATCCTAGTTGCACTAGCATCAGCACAGGCTAAACTTTAATTTTTATGCTTTGGAATCATCTGGAGTTCCGTGAACACAAACGATGTATGAATATGATTGTAATGACATTCTGGACTCCATGCAATCAACGAAAAAAATATTTAGAGGACATCTACTAAAAATGTTGACTGAAGTCAACACCATAACTATATTAAAAGAAAGCAATTGAATGCCCAAAATCAATATGAAGACCTAGAGATCCAAACCAAAGGTCCTACTAGGAAAAAATTAATATTCTGGAGCTAATGACGCTAACAAAATTCTCATACTGTAACTAATCCTCCAAAAGTTGACTGAAGTCAACTCTATTTTAAACTTTCCAACATCTCACCTAAATGCACAAACTCACACTAGGAGCCTCTGGACACAAACCAAATGTCCTTGTAGACTTAACACAATATTTCAGAGCTAATAGAACTCTCAAAATTCCATTCTAAGGCCATCTACTTGTACTTCTGATCAAATTCAATCATTCAAGTTTCAAACAATTTTCAAAGTATAAAAACTCACACGAATTCTAAAAGAATGACCCGGTGACCGAACTATTAGTCCCAGCAAGTCATAAATGACTTAGGGTCACTTTTGGAAAGATCTAAACACATAAAAGATTGGGAAATAGAGGAAATTTAATGGAGGTCATTGCAATTATGAAACTATGTTTGTGTAGAAACTATCCAAACAAGTGAATTGAGAATGCTTGGAAATGAAAACAAATACTAGGAAACATTTTCTTTAATCTCCCATGGTGTGAATTTAGATTTTTTGAATGAATTTTTGTTTTTCTTTCTCAGAGTTTTTTCTTGATAAGCATAGTGGGAAGAAATGTTTTATAATTGTAAGCTCTCTTGGTGCTATCATAAAACACTCTTCCTACTATGCTTAACAAGAAAGAATACCGAGAATGAAAAAAGCTTTTATTCGATTAATCTTAATTCACATCATGTAGGACCAAAGAAAGCGCTTCCTATTTTTTTTTCATTATTGATCATTTTTTAATTCACTTGTTTGGATGGTTTCTAGACAAGTATATAGTTTCATAATGGATAATATTGTATTCATTTAATGATATAAGGTTTATATAAATTGTTTTCTACATTAAACCTAGAATATTATGATTATAAAGTAATATAGAGTTAACCGTGATGAAAAAATTCTCATCTGAACACATTTACCTAGTATGTTTGACCAATGTCAAACTTAGGCCCTAAGCTTAAAATTTAAAATGCCTGATGACACAAAAACATACCAAAAATCTCGGGATCCAAGATGACCATGACACTAGCCTAAAGTGAACCTTTCAGAGTTGATGGAACTGCTAGAATTGCATTCAAAGACCGTTTTCCTGCACTTTTAATCAAAATCAATTGTTCAAGGTTCAAAAGATCAAAAACACAAAAATTCACATAAAACCCAAATGAACGACCATGTGACTAAGATGTCATCCCCAACAAGTCATAAATGACTTGAGGTCTCTATAGGTACACTCTAAACGATGAATGAATAAATAAATATAGAAATAACTTGGAGAGTCATTACTGTTAATGGAAAGAATATTAGCCTCACTTGCCTCCAATCAATGCCAATAATCATCTGGAATCGAGTTTGGATCTTCAAATCTATAAAAACTAAAAGGAAGGGGGGACGAACATTGTTTGTTACCTTTGCGGTTGGTGGACTAGTCATCCATATATACTCCCGAGTGTATAATTATTGGATGGACTTAATATGAGGATCCATAAATTTTAGCCCCACAATGACAACTTCTTCTAACTCCGTCCATCGAAAAAGTATAGAAGGAGATAAGTACACCAAAGATGCCAATAAGCTAACATTAGTCTCTGGGATAACAACTACAACAACATGAGAATCAACAGGGTTGAATAGACCTTACAATCAGGGAAGAACATGTATAGTGTAGAACGAGTGCCAAAATAATGGGTAATAGGTAGGAATCATAGGTCAATCGACCTCGCGATTACAATACCATTGTTACAAGTGAGTAATTAACAAAATAATAGGGAAATAACAAAGACATAATAACTAGGCATGCATCAAACTAAAGATACACCAGTAATTAATGAAAGCAATATAGTTATCTTAGCTTAAATGGACCCTCTTAAGACTAGAAGGCACATACAAATGCATAACAACAATAATTATACTAGCAATAACCTGTCTAAACCCCATAAGCTCAATAAGTACAAGAATATACTACACTATAAGATACAATTCCATAGTAAACACCAACATCATCCCCAAATCTAATGTTTGGATAACCTCAAATAACCTATTATATCTCATAATCTTATATTAAAGCAGTTGGTCCTTCCTAGAATCTTATAATAGAAAGCCTTATTGAAACCTAACACACCTCAGAATCTTACATCATAACGCCTTTATATAGCATAACATATCCTAGAATCTTATCATGACAAATTAAATAGGTTATTATAAAATTAGATTCATTGTTTCTTGTGAATGTTTTAAATGTAATTTGAAGACTCCTTGAAATATTGCAGTTTAGATGCAACAGATACAACATATCATAGAAGGAGCAAAACTAAGATTACCTCACATTCTAAGGGAAGAGAACAAAGTTTCAGATTATTTGGATGATAAAGCTTTAAATGATGGAGCAGTTACATATCAATAAGTTCCAACAATTGACATTAGAAGGGAAAAGGTTGATAAACAGTGACAAGTTATTATGTCCATACTTCATAACAACAGCAAAGTGGTAGATGCAAATATAGTTTCATGATCGAACAACAACAAGGAAATACAATAAAAACATATGGATGTCAAGGAGATCTAGAAGAATCAATCCCAAAAGGGAAATAATAGAAAGTAAGAAAGGTGTACCTGATAATGAAGAAATCTTGGAGCTCAACAATCATAACAAATGATGATGAAGGAGAAAAATATCTCAAGCATAAACCACGAAAGAAATGGTGAGACACAACATCAGACACAACAAAGAAGAAGAAAAAGCAAGATCTAGAGTGTTCTTACCTCAAATGGGGCTGAATAACAAGCAACAACATTGGTAGAGATTGAGAGAAAAGCGCAACAAAATAGAAATAGGGTTTTGGTTTTGATTGTATTTGTTTTTTAATTTGTTTTTATGATTTTTTTTTGTATTCGTAGTGCTGTCTTGTGGGTTGGATCTGATTGGATCTATTTTATGCCTAGTTTGATTGGACCATGTATAATAGGTGATTATTTTTTCATTTACATTAAAATGCCTACATGGCAACCTAATTTATTAAAATATTAATATCGCATAATCTACGTCAAAATTGCTAGTCTTTTTTTGAATCTTACATTGGAAAGCCTGGATATTACCAAACATATCCCAAAACCTTACATAAAAAATGTTGCTCCTTTCCGAAATTTCAAATTTGATATCCTTTGTTGTGGCATTTTAATATTATTATAATTTGCTAAAATCCCATTTGCTTTCTGCCTAATTACATTAATATGGTGCAATACTACCGTTTGGCAGTTGATGACATTTTGTGTCATCTTTATTACCATTGTAAATATATAGTGAAGTGTAAGTTAGACTTTTGGCTTTCTTGGCAGAATAAGTAGTGGTTATTCTTTGACCATTACTTCCCCATATTGAAAGCTCATTATTCATCCTCCATTACTTTTGTAATCTATATAATCTATGTAACTCCTAAGGTCATTATCTTCACTATTTACTACACCATTATGTGACATCCTGCCACATTTCCAGGCCAGTTTGCAGCAGATCCAGCCCAATTCGCAGCAGCCTGTTGGGGCAGGCCCAAGTTTCCAGCGTCTGATGGGGCAGGCAGCAGCCCAGGCGGCCCAAGGGACTTGGAGAGGCTTGCAGCAAACTCTAGAACGTCCTAGAGACTTGGAGCAGACCTTGGGGGCAGATTTTGAGGCAGACTAGAAGGATTCTAGGAGCCTTTTTCGGAAGTCGTAGAGACATCTTCTAGGGATATGAAGCATGTACATAGGACTTGTAAATCAGCACTTATTTACTCTTAGGCATTAGAGTAGTATAAATAGTAGGATCATTTCATTTGTAAAGCATCCAATAATCCAACAAGTAATATAAGTCATTCTTCCGAAATTCTGCTTTTGTCTTTCTTCTTATTTTCTTAGCGATCCGAGTTTAAGGCTTACTTGAGTTTGCAAGAACGTGAAAGATTCGTGAGTAAACCGTCAAGTGCCGCACGAAGTCTTGTCCGAATTAAAAAGTCCGTGACAAGTGGTATCAGAGCAGGTTCATCGTAAGAAAATGACTAACGAAGGAGACGGCAGTGGCGCTAGCAACACCCCCAACGTTCGCACTGATGGAGGAAAGAAAAACAAGAAAGGGAAGAACAAGCAGAAGGGAAACGAACCCAATCTGCCCGATCTTCCACCAAGCGATCCTACACCAAGCGATGGACAAACATCTCTCCCGCCCACTATTGTCGATGGAAATGACGACGACAACGGCGAGGATGCCGTAGACGTTACTGTTGGACATGAGTGGATTGCAAGCGTCGAAATGGCAAGGCAAGCTGTTGAGATCTTAGGCCAGCGCTTGAATGGAATGGACAGAAACTTCAAATACCTTGAAGAGCACGCCCTTGAGGAAGTTGAGGACCTCCGGAAGGAGTTGGAGGTACGCAAGCGGACTGAGTTAGCGATGAAGGAAACCATTACTTCTTTGGAGTTCAGGTTCTTAGACGCCCTTGCGACGATTGAGACGCTGAAGAACAAGGTAGAAACTCTCGAAGAAGAAAGAGAGGTTGGTGGATCAACATCACTTGGCCAGGAAAGGGAGACCAGAGTCGAGGTTCCCAAGCCACCAATATTCAAAGGTGTCCGTGACGCCTTAGAGGTGGGTAATTTCCTATGGCACTTGGAAAATTATTTCAAGTGTAATCGGGTCAGGAGCGATGCCAACAAGATCAACACTGCCGTGTTGTATCTTTCCGATGTAGCCATGTTATGGTGGAAACGCAAGGATGCCGAAATTGAGAAGGGCTACGTACCATCGACACATGGGAACAATTCCGTGAGGAATTTAAGAAAGCTTTCTTCCCCAATAATGCCGTGTATGAGATGAAACGCAAACTCCGAGAGTTGAAGCAGACGGGAAGTATTAGGGCATATGTGAAAGAGTTCACAATCTTGACCCTCCAAATTCCCCAACGTACGGAAGATGACATGCTGTTCACCTTCATGGACGGGCTGCATAATTGGGCGAGGACCGAGCTAGAGCGGCGTCAAGTAAAAACCATTGATGAAGCCATCACTCAAGCCGAAACCTTGACAGATTTCAAACATGATCGTTTGGACAAGGCGAAGGGCAAGGAGGCAAGGGGCAGTCAAGCCAAAGGTGGGGGAGACCGTGGCCGAGGCAGGGAACAGTCGGCACATCCCAAAAAGCATGACACGCCCAAACCGGATGGCAGACGGTTTGAACGCCAGAAATACTCGGAGAAGCGGACGCAGTCCAGCAAAGGAGACGGGTGCTACATATGCGGCGGACCACACGGTTATGCCAGGTGCCCAGAGATGAAGAGCCTTGGTGCCATCGTCCGTGAACGGAAGGAAAAGGAGGCACAAGACAAGGCGAAACCGGCAGACACAACTCAGTTAGGCATGGTTAGTCTGTGTGGTGCCATAGCCAAACAGACCGACCAGCCAAGAGACTGCAGGACGCAGTATGTGGACATCTCCATCAATGGGCAACCAGCTCGGGCCATGGTGGACTCCGGTGCCGAGGCAAACATCATGACCAAGACGATGGCAGAAAAATTGGGACTGAAAATTGTTCCAAGTAACAATCGCATCAAGACGGTCAACGCTCCACCAACTCCCGCATGCGGAATCGCTCGTGAGGTCAGCATTACCTTAGGAAAATGGCATGGTAAAACGAATTTTACCGTTGCTCCTCTGGATATTTTCGACATCATTCTTGGGCAGGAATTCTTTCAACTTTGTCACACAATGATTGATCCCTACCTTCAACAACTCATGGTGATGGAAGGGGAAAAATCATGCATGGTACCTCTTGTTAAGGTGCCAAAGAAAGATGGGCATGCTCATCTATCGGCCATGCAGATTGTGAAGGGCCTGAAGAAAGGAGCACTGACTTTCCTTGCCACCATTGCAAGTTCGAATGAAGACCATGGTGCTATGGAGCCCTTGCCACCAATCATAGAAACTGTTTTGGGGGAAAACAGTGATGTGATGCCAGAGGAGCTGCCGAAAACACTACCTCCAAGACGCGAGGTAGACCACATGATCGAGTTGGAGGCTGGAGCCAAGCCACCTGCGCGTGCACCCTACCGCATGGCTCCGCCTGAGTTAGAGGAACTGAGGAAGCAGTTGAAAGAGCTCCTCGAAGCAGGTCACATCCGTCCATCCAAGGCACCCTATGGTGCGCCAGTGCTGTTCCAAAAGAAGAAAGATGGGTCGATGCGCCTATGCATTGACTATAGGGCGCTCAATAAGATCACAATTAGGAACAAATATCCGATCCCGCTGATTACAGATTTGTTTGACCGTCTTGGACAGGCCAAATACTTTACCAAGATGGATCTTAGGAAAGGCTACTATCAAGTGCGCATTGCAGACGGGGATGAACCAAAGACAGCATGCGTAACCAGGTACGGAGCATTCGAATGGTTGGTGATGCCCTTCGGCTTAACCAACGCCCCTGCCACCTTTTGCACGCTGATGAACGAAATTCTACATCCCTACTTGGACCAGTTCGTAGTAGTGTACTTAGATGACATAGTCGTCTACAGTAACACTTTGGAGGAACATGTGGAGCACTTGAAGAAAGTCTTTAAGATCTTGCGGGAGAATCAGCTTTATGTCAAGCGGGAAAAGTGCGAGTTTGCCCAACCCAAGATACACTTCTTGGGCCATGTGATCAGCCAAGGTGAACTTCGCATGGACGAGGAAAAGGTGAAAGCAATTCAAGATTGGGAAGCACCTACCAAGGTGACCGAGCTACGTTCATTTCTTGGACTTGCGAATTATTATCGCAGGTTCATTAGTGGGTACTCCGCTAAAGCCGCCCCACTGACCGAGCTGCTGAAGAAGAACAGGCCATGGGGGTGGAGCGAGGAGTGCCAGGGAGCATTCGAAGGTCTTAAGACTGCGGTTACTGAAGAACCAGTCTTGATGCTGCCCGATTTCACAAAGATCTTCGAGATTCATACGGATGCTTCTGATTTTGCCATTGGGAGAGTCTTGATGCAGGAGAGACACCCAATAGCATTTGAAAGCCGGAAGCTAAATGAAGCTGAACGACGGTACACTGTGCAGGAGAAGGAGATGACGGCCATTGTGCATTGTCTACGCACATGGAGACACTATCTACTAGGCTCCAAATTTGTGGTAAAAACCGACAACGTTGCCACTAGCTATTTTCAGTCGCAGAAGAAGATCACACCAAAGCAGGCTCGATGGCAAGACTTCTTGGCGGAATTTGATTATATTTTGGAATATAAACCAGGAAGGGGCAATGTAGTGGCCGATGCATTGAGTAGGAAGGCTGATCTAGCGGCTATCTCTTCAGCTCGTTGTGACTTACAAGGCGCAATCAAAGATGGTATGCAGCACGATCCGGAAGCCAAGAAGATATTGGAACTGGCTGCCCAAGGCCGAACCAGGCGTTTTTGGGTAGAAGACGGATTCTTGCTTACCACCGGCCGGAGAATTTATGTACCAAAGTTCGGCTCAATCAGACGGCAGATTATAAAGGAGAGCCACGATACTCCGTGGGCAGGGCATCCAGGCCAGCGAAGGACGAGGGCGTTGATTGAAGCTCTTTACTTCTGGCCACGTATGCGGGACGATATCGAGAGTTATGTGCAGACTTGTCTTGTGTGCCAACAAGATAAGGTGGAGCAAAGGCAACCAGGAGGGCTGTTGGAGCCACTTCCCGTAGTAGATCGTCCATGGGAAAGCATCACTATGGACTTCATCACTTCTTTGCCGAAGTCTAATGGATTTGGCACCATTATGGTCGTGGTAGATAGATTTTCTAAATATGGTACCTTTATGCCAGCCACAGCCGGTTGCACTGCCAAGGAAGCTGCACAACTGTTCTTTAAAAATGTAGTGAAGTATTGGGGGCTGCCGAGGTCCATCATCAGCGATCGGGATCCTCGTTTCACTGGGAACTTTTGGAATGAACTCTTTGAAATTCTCGGTTCAAAACTTCATTTTTCCACAAGTTTCCACCCCCAAACAAGCGGCCAGACAGAGCGCGTCAACGCCTTGTTGGAGTGCTATGTTAGGCATTATGTCAGTGCGCACCAGAAAGATTGGCTAAGCTCTTAGACATGGCGCAGGTTTCTTATAATTTGCAGAAGAGTGAGTCTACTGCGCGCACACCATTCGAGTTGGCCACAGGTCAGCAACCCCAAACTCCCCATTCACTACCAACTTCGTTTGAGGGGAAGAGCTTGGGCGCTAACCATCTTGCCAAGGGTTGGGAGGAACAACTTGACACTGCCAAATCTTATTTGGATAAGGCAGCAAAAAGAATGAAAAAGTTTGCCGACCGCAAGCGTCGTCCCACGGATTACAAAGAAGGCGACATGGTTTT
Organism: Solanum pennellii; assembly: GCF_001406875.1. Classification (NCBI taxonomy): domain Eukaryota; kingdom Viridiplantae; phylum Streptophyta; class Magnoliopsida; order Solanales; family Solanaceae; genus Solanum; species Solanum pennellii. Next base: position 57,283,060 of record NC_028646.1, on the reverse strand, counting down.
GGTAAAGTTCAATCCGAGGCAGTTTAAGGCACTAAGAGGCGTCCATCATAATTTAGTGCGTAAGTATGAGGGTCCGTTCAAGATTGTTGCCAAGGTGGGCAAAATTTCATACAAGTTGGAGTTGCCTCCACACTTGAAGATCCACCCGGTCTTTCATGCAAGCGTCCTTAAGCCGTATCATGAAGATAAGGACGATCCCAGCCGGAACAAATCGCAACGGGCCCCTATCACTATCACTGCCTCGCATGACCGAGAGATTGAAGCCATCATAGACTACCAAGCCAAACGGAAACGAGGACAACAAGCCAACGCTATGTTCCTCGTACATTGGAAGGGACAGACTCCTGAAGAAGCCACATGGGAGAAGAACGAAGACTTGTGGCAGTTCAAGGACAAAGTCCAGGAGTTTTTGCAACGATGCGTCGCGGTCGTCGCATCATTAGGTGGGGGAGATTGTGACATCCTGCCACATTTCCAGCCCAGTTCGCAGTAGATCCAGCCCAATTCGCAGCAGCCTGTTGGGGCAGGCCCAAGTTTCCAGCGTTCTGATGGGGCAGGCAGCAGCCCAGGCGGCCCAAGGGACTTGGAGAGGCTTGCAGCAAACTCTAGAACGTCCTAGAGACTTGGAGCAGACCTTGGGGGCAGATTTTGAGGCAGACTAGAAGGATTCTAGGAGCCTTTTTCGGAAGTCATAGAGACATCTTCTAGGGATATGAAGCATGTACATAGGACTTGTAAATCAGCACTTATTTACTCTTAGGCATTAGAGTAGTATAAATAGTAGGATCATTTCATTTGTAAAGCATTCAATAATCCAACAAGTAATATAAGTCCTTCTTCCGAAATTCTGCTTTTGTCTTTCTTCTTATTTTCTTAGCGATCCGAGTTTAAGGCTTACTTGAGTTTGCAAGAACGTGAAAGATTCGTGAGTAAACCATCAAGTGCCGCACGGAGTCTTGTCCGAATTAAAAAGTCCGTGACAATTATCTTCCTATTCATTGCTAGGAAGACTTCTTCTAGTATAAATAGTGGTGGTCTTCATTTGGTTTTATACACACAACACCCAAGAGAAAAACATAGAGTGAAAGAGTTACTCAAAAAGAGAGTTATTATTAGTTGAAGGGAGGTGCTCTTTTTTGTGGAGCTTTGGACTCATCTCTTGTCCAGAGTTGTTGTGTTATACTTTGTGAAGGCTGTTGTATCCTGGAGGGGACGAGTTAAAGATGACTACTGCTAGACCGGTGAAAACATTTGCTGCAGTGGGCTTGAATCTCCTTAAAGAGAGCGAGATATGCGCGCCTCAGCCTGAAGAGATTTATTTTCTTCATTTCATTTTTGAATTGTAATTTTGTAATTTTTTGTTATCTTGTAAGTTTTCGCTAACAAATTTTATGGAGATTCATAGATGACTACAATTGAATAAACCGCGGATGTCAAGATGGGAGATCATAACAAGCCAGTTCAATAAAATAGTAACCATTTCAAGAGATGGAAGGGTAAAGTACTTTTCTACCTAAGTCTTCTCAATGTTTTTTATGTATTAACCGAGAAGAATCCAAATAAAGAAGACATCACCTCTATGAATGATGATGAAACTATTTCTCATCTAGAAAAAGTGGAAAAGTACGATGGTGATTCCTATAAGTGTCGATATTATCTTCTTAATTGTCTATATGAAAATTTTTATGATTATTATGATAGAACTTACTCTAGTGCAAAGAAAATGTGGATGGCGTTGCAGAGTAAGTATGATACCGAAGAGGTTGGAGCGAAAAAATATGCAGCTAGTAGATTTTTTTCATTTTCAAATGGTGGACAACAAATCAGTGGTAGAATAAGCTCAAGACTACATCATGATTGTTAGAGAGCTTAGATCCGAAGAGGTTAAGATTGGAGATAACCTTATTGTTTGTGGAATAGTAGATAAACTTTTACCTTCTTGGAAGGAATTTCAAAAAACTATGCGCCACAAACAAAATAAAACCTCTCTTGAAACCTTGGTAATGAAAATCCGCAAGGCAGAAGAAGCAAGGGGCCAAGATGCACTTTTACAAACAGAAGAGAACAACATCATATCGAAGGTAAATTTGATTACTTCGAATAATGCTACTTTTGAAAATCACAAAAATACTTCTTTAAAGCCTAAGAAGAAAAAATTCAAGAAAAATAATGGTAGACCTCCAAAGAAAAATAGTGGTGAAAATCACCAAGCACAAAATCAACAAGTTCAAGAAAAGAGACCATGCTTTGTTTATGGAAAGAGTGGGAATATTGCTCAATTTTGCAGATTCCGGAAACGGGTTCCTAACCCTTAAGCAAACATTATCGAAGAACCTTTTGTGACAGTGATTACCGACATAAACATGGTTGAGAAGGTTGATTGATGGTGGGCTGATTCTGGTGCAATCCGTCATGTCTGTTGTGACAAAAACTGGTTTAAAAAATATAGTCATTTTGAGGAGTCCAAAACCATCATGCTTGGTGATTCTCACACTACTCAAGTGCTTGTAAAGGAAAATGTTGAATTGTGTTTTACTTCTGGAAGAGTATTAACTTTAAAAGATGTACTTTATACTCCTTCCATGAGAAAATATTTGATGTCTAGTTTTCTTCTTAATAAAGCAGACTTTAAAATGATTATTGAATCTGATCAATATGTAATAGTGAATAAGGGTATTTTAGTGGGTAAGGGGTATGTATGTAATGGGATGTTTAAATTGAATGTTGAGATGAATAAAACTTCTACTTCTATTTATATGCTTTCTTCTACCAATTTTTGGCATGCTCGTTTGTGTCATATTAGTGATCGTTATGTTGGAATTATGAGTAGTTTTAGATTAATCCCAATGGTTAAAAAGAATTTTGAAAAGTGTGAGGCTTGTAAAACCAAGATCACTAAAAGACCTCATTTTGAAGCTGAAAGAAAAACTGATTTGTTAGAATTAATTCATAATGATATTTGTGAACATAGTAGAATTCTAACTCGTGGAGGTTATAGACATTTTATCACTTTCATTGATGATTTTTCTAAGTTTACATATGTTTACTTAATGAATAATAAAAGTGATGTTTTTGAAATTTTCAAAACATATCTCCATGAAGTTGAAAATCAGTTTGGTAGAAAAATAAAAAGAATTAGAAGTGATAGATGTCGTGAATACGAATCAAATGAGTTTTTAATTCTTTTGTTAGATCATCGGGAATAATTCATGAAAGCACTCTTCATTACTCTCCTTCATCTAATGGAGTAGCGGAAAGACAAAATAGAACTTTTTTGGTTGAATCGACTAATGTCATGCTTATTGAGTCACATGCACCTTTGAATTTTTGGGGTAAAACTATTTTAACTGCTTGTAATGTGTTGAATCGTGTGCCTCATAAAAAGTGAAAACTAACACCTTTTGAATTGTGGAAAGGTTACAAGCCAAGTTTGGGATATCTAAGAGTTTAGGGTTGTCTAGCATTTGTGAGGCTAATGGATCCCAAGATTACAAAGTTGGGTAAGAAAGTTACTACTTGTGCTTTTCTTGGTTATGCTTCAAATAGTACAACCTATAGATTTTTTAATCTTGAAGATAATATTGTAATAGAATCTGGTGGTGCTATTTTTTATGAAAATAAATTTCCATTTGATTCTAAAAAGTGGGGGTCAAAGAATTGAACAAAATATTTTTCACTACCTAGTTCTTCTACTCCCACTTTGAAAAATAAAGAAGTTGATGGTTTTGAGATAAGAAGTAAAAGAGCTAGAGTAGAAAAATATTTTGGTCATGATTTTTATGTGTTTAATGTTGAAAATGGACCTCTAACTTTGGAAGAAGCATTATTATTATATGATTCTATTTTTTGGAAAGAAGCTGTAAATGATGAAATGGAATCTTTAATTTCTAATAAAATTTTGAGGTTAGTTGATTTACCACCGGGTTGTAAAATATTTAGTTGCAAATGGGTCTTAAGGAAAAATTTCAAACCGAATGGTTCTATTGATAAATATAAGGCTAGGTTAGTCCCAAAAGGTTTTAAACAACTAGAAGGCCTAGATTTTTTTGATACTTTTTCCCCGGTAATAAAAATTAAATCCATTAGACTTTCAGTTCCTATAGCTGCAATTTTTGATTTGCAAATTTATCAAATGGATGTAAAAACTGCTTTTCTAAATGGAGACCTAAATGAGGAAATTTATATGGATCAACCCGAGTGTTTTGTTGAAGCAGACCAAGAAAGCAAAGTTTGTAAACTTACAAAAATCCCTATATGGCTTGAAACAGGCACCAAAGCAATGACATGAAAAATTTGATTCCTGCATGATTGAAAATGGTTTTAAAACAAATGGGTGTGACAAGTGTATATATCATAAGTCTTGGAATAATTCACATGTGATTATTTGCCTATATATTGATGATTTGTTGATATTTGGATCTAACATGCATGTTATTGATGAAGCTAAAAATGTTCTTAGAAGCCATTTTGATATGAAAGATCTTGGTAAGGCAAATTTTATTCTTTGAATAAAAATAACAAAAACATGTGAGAAATTTCTCTTGACTAATCACATTATGTTGAGAAAATTTTGAAAAAATATAACTTTCATGATTACAAGCATGTAGCTACTCCTTTTGATTCAAGTGTTCACTTATTTCCTGTTGAAAGTGAAAATGATGTAATAAATCAAAAGGAATATGCTAGTATAATCGGAAGTTTGATATATGTGACTGATTCCACTAGGCCTGATAGTGCATATGTAGTAGGAGTACTTGGCAGGTTTACAAGCAAGCCAGGTATTGAACATTGGCATGCTGTAACAAGAGTTATGAGATATTTAATTGGAAAAAAAATTATAGTTTGTTCTATAAAAAATATCCTGCTATACTTGAAGGCTTTTGTGATGCAGATTGGAATACTTTATCAGGTGATTCCTGTTCTACCACTGGTTATGTCTTTATTTTTGGTGGTGGTGCTGTTTGTTGGAGATCAAAAAAGCAAACTATATTTGCTAACTCTCCATGGAGGCTGAACTAATTGCTTTAGCTTCAACTAGTGAGAAAGCAAATTGGTTAAGAGATTTATTGTTTCAAATTCTTTATTTTTGAAAAACCAATAACTCTTATTTTAATTCATTGTGATAGCACAGCTGCAATTGGTAGAGTTCAAAACTGTTATTACAATGGTAAATCCTGACCTATAAGGAGGAAACACGGTAATGTAAAATCGTATTTAACAAATGGTACCATTGATGTTGATTATGTCAAATCTTGTGATATTTTTGTAGATTCTCTTACGAAGGACTTAACAAGAGAAAAGGTCTGGAGCACATCGAGGGGGATGGGATTGAAGCCTACAAATCCTTGAGTCATATATGAGGAAACCCAACCTGGGGACTAGAGATACTATAACCAGGTTCAAAGGGAAAAAACTAATCGTATGATGACTTGTTTTGGAAAATGCATTATCTTTTTAGTCCCTCCCTATGATGTGAGTGCATTGTTTCCTATAGTTTTTGAAGGTTGAGTTGATAAAACTCTTAATGAACATCTGTAGGCCATATGGGTGGAGTGATAAGCTTAAAGGAGCACTCTCGACAGATTTCACCTTCGTGATGTGTGGAAGTAGGTCGCTTTCTATGAGAATGAGGCTTATTCTCAAATGCACTCATGAAACCGGGATAGCACACGACCATAACGTGTTGCTTTAAAGTTCATGTCAACACCTTGATTATTATATGTGAGCAGTGATATTTTATTTCCCTTGAGCAGTCACAGTTCAAGTCTGAGACCACTACAACTCTGGAATAAAAGTTACTGTTTCACTAAGTGGAGGTTCAATGCACAGTACACCTTCATTATGCATCATAGTCTTCCTTCAGCTGATATACTCTCTTGTCTGATAATTAAATGAGTGGGGGATTGTTATGACATTTTAATATTATTTTAATTTTCTAAAATCCCATTTACTTTCTTCCTAATTACATTAATATGGTGCAATACTACCGTTGGTAGTTGATGACATTTTATGTCATCTTTATTACCATTGTAAATATATAGTAAAGTGTATGTTATCCTTTTGGCTTTCTTGGCAGAATAAGTAGTGGTCCTTCTTTGACCATTACTTCCCCATATTGAAAACTCATTATTCATCCTCCATTACTTTTGTAACCTATGTAACTCCTAAGGACACTATCTTTACTATTTACTCCACCATTATCTTCCTATCCATTGCTAGGAGGACTTCTTCTAGTATAAATAGTGGTGGTCTTCATTTGGTTTGATACACACAACACACAAGAGAAAAACATAGAGTGAAAGAGTTAGTAAAAAAGAGAGTTATTATTAGTTGAAGGGATGTGTTCTTTTTTGTGGAGCGTTGGACTCAACTCTTGTCCAGAGTTGTTGAGTTATACTTTGTGAAGGCTGTTGTATCCTAGAGGGGACGAGTCAAAGAGGACTACTACTAGACCGGTGAAAACATTTGCTGTAGTGGGCTTGAATCTCCTTAAAGAGAGCGAGATATCCGCTCCTTAGTATGAAGAGAATTATTTTCTTCATTTCATTTTTCAGTTGTAATTTTGTAATTTTTTGTTCTCTTGTAAGTTTTCACTAACATCCTTAATATATCAAGTCTCTCCTGAAATCTTACATTAGAATGACTACAGAGAAACATAACACTTCAAAAAATCTTATATCAAAATAGCCATAACATTAGCTAGGCCCTCCAAAAAATTCACCTTGAGTTAACTATAATATAATAAGAAAAAGGATCTTGAATGAGCCTAGGTAGTCATCTCACTAAATCAAACCCATTACACATAATAATAAGGCTACTCGAAGGTCACAACCTTTCCTGAAGGTTTGTATCCAACCCAATTCATCTGTGAAACAAGCCCCTCAAACCACATAATCTAACTTTAAGCCAATACTATCCAACCTAGTTTAAGTGTATTACCCTAGAAAATATTTTGAGCTATGACTCGAACCATTCTTCATAGTGAGTGAGATTTTACCAAGAAATTTAAAATTGTCATTAGTCTTAAGGTCACTAGATGTAGCACCTTCAGTTCCAAGAAGAACTAAAGAGAGTTCATTTAAGTCATTCCAAATTTTTTTTAATGTTTTCGATCAACTTCAAACGATCATAACTTTTAGAACATGATGATTTAGGAGACCATAAGATATCAAATGAAAGGTCTTGGCATCCTCTTTCCGATTCCGCCAAGTTTTATAATTTTCAAGCTCATATAAGGTAGATATGTCCGTTTGAAGTCAGATTGACTAAATAAGAAAAGTTACCCGAAAATATGAGGGTTTTTTTGGTCTTTCCCTTATCCAATAAGATTCAATTTATTTCATTAAGGTTTTAGAGGTTAAACTGATTTGTTTAAGATTTTTAATACTAATCTACGCCCTAGGGTTTTAGTTGAGAGTTCACAAAAAGAAAATAAGAGTAAAAAAGGAGAAAAGAGAAAAGGATCAAGGTATTCATCGAGATTCTTGAGTTTTTTTGTGGATTTTTGTCATGGGTTAATCCCTATGAGGTATATAAGCTTACATAGTGTTGAGTTTGTTCCCCACATGCAAATTATGAGTTCCTTTTACAAATTTCATCTATGAGATTGAGTATGTTGTTGAGTTCTTGAGGTTTTTTGTTTCGTTTCTTGATAATGAAGTTCTTGTTGAGTTCATGAGGTGATAGTTGGGAATGAATGTTGTTATTGGTGGGTTTCTCGTGTCGAATCCACTGTAATTAGGTTGGGTTTAAGGATCTAAAATAGATTGGAGGAAATCATTTGAGTTTAGATGAGGTTGGGCTGGAAAAATTGAAGAAAAAAAAATCGGATTCGTCTGGAATCTGGTTAGGAGGGTGCACCCTTCTTGCGCCATAGACTAACCTCAATCAACTGATGTTTGGCGCGGTGCACCAATTTTTTGCCAGGGACGTCATGTTCTTTCTAAAGAGATTAAGAATCAAAGAAAACTTGAATGAATTTTATTCTATCGTCCATCAACATAAATACAAGTGAAGTGTAGCTAACTTGACTAATTCTAAGGGACTATTCTAAAAACATAATATGTAACTAACTTGACTAAATCTAAGGAACTACTTTAACAACTTAATTTAATCTTGTGGAAAAGGTTGGGGCAAATGATATTTACTCTAACAACCTGATAAAAATTGATAACATACTACTGAGTAACTTAACACACACCCTCAGGTTAGGTGTGGTGCAACAACACCTAACTTGGATAAACATTGACGAAAGGCAGGCTTGGGCAGAGACTTTGTGAAAGTGTCTGCAATTTGATCCACCGTAGTATGATATTTGACTATCACTCTACCTGAGGTTACACCGTTGCGGAGGTAATGAATGTTTAGTGCAATGTCCTTCATCTTAGCGTGGAAGACTGGGTTTTTGTTGAGATATAAAACACCATTGTTATCACAAGAATTACTTAATGTTTGCGAGACTTGATATTGTAACTCATTCAACAGGTTGTGGACTCAAGTAATTTCAGAGAGTGCATTGGCTACCGATTTGTATTCTTCTTTAGGATACAAATATGATGTTGCTTCTTAGAGGAACAACAGATAGGATTTGTTACCAAGAATGGTGTAACCAGATATGGATATTCTATCACAAGGACCACCCGCGCAATCAACATCAGCGTACATATATAAATTACTATTAGAGTGACGAGAGATTTGCAAACACGATGTTTATGATGCCTTGAGATATTGAAGAACCCTTTTTATTGCTTTCTAGTGCTCCATACTTGGGTATTGCATAAACTAAGAAAGCTAATTAACTGCAAATGCAATATCAAGACGCGTGAATGACAAGTATTGCAACTTACAAAAGTGCGTCAGTACAAGGTTGCATTGGCAGGAGGTGAACCATCGCCTGCTTTCGGTGGTGAACTTGAATACAAAAGTGTTGTAACTCCTTTACATTCAGCAATATCCACATCAGAGAGAATCTCAATTATGTATATGGACTATGATAATAAAATTTCATTTGGAACATGTTTGACTTCGATTCCCAAAAATAATTGAGTTCACCAAGGTTCTTTAGGGAGAACTTGTAAGCCAGAGAATTGATTACATGTGTGACCAGGTTTGGGTAATTCTCAGTAAATTTAGGATATCATCAACATAAACCAGAATATACATCGTGATAGATATAGATGTGAAATTAAAAAAGAAACATCTGATTCAGACTTAACAAAATCCAATTTTAGTCAAGTGAGATTTGAGAGATTCATACCAGGCACGTGGACCTTGATTTAGGCCATAAATGGCCTATTTGAGATGCCATACATCATTGGGAAAATCAGAGTTGACATAGCCTTTCGGTTGAGCCATGAATACTTATTCCTTTAAGTTACCTTGCAAAAATGCATTATTCACGTCAAGCTGCTGAACTTTTCAGTTATTTAAATTGCAATGGAAAGATTAATTTTGATGGTGGTTGGTTAGACAACCGGACTAAACATTTCATGAAAGTCAAATCTTGGACATAATGTGAAACCATTTGATACTAATCGCGCCTTGTACCTGTCAGTAGAACTATCAACCTTTATTTTAATGCAAAAAACTACTTACAATCAACAACTTTGTTGATGGGGTCGTTAGGTACTAGTTCCCAAGTTTTATTTCTCATTTTAAGGCTACGTATTGCAAATCCATGTCATTCTTCCATTCAATGTGTTTAACGACTTGATTAAAGGTATTTGGAGTGGGAGAAAGCTGAGCCAAGAAGCTGAATCATTTCTTTGGCGTGAAGATATTATTTTTGGATGTTGTGACCACACTAGAGGGTGGAGGGACAGCGGCAGTGGGCATAGTTTCTGGACGATTCGTTGGCTGCTGGTTCAATATTGGCGGGGAAAACTGGAATCGTTAATGGATGAGAGGTGTTGTGGGCGACATAATTACATAGTGAAGGAGGTTGAGAAGCAATAGGAATCATACATGATGAAGTGGACACTGCTGGTAGTTGCCTTTCAATTATGGACTCTGGAGTGTTTGAATAAGAGGGAACTGTTAGGGGGATAAGACTCGTGAGAGTTTTGGAGGGGCTGTGAAATCATAAAGAGATTGAGAATCAAAACAAACTTGAATGGATTTTATTCAATTGTAACATCAACTTAAATATATGTAAACTGTAACTAACTTGACTAATTCTAAGGAACTATTCTAACAACTTCATATGTAACTAACTTGACTAAATCTAAGGAATTACTTCTACAACTTTATCTAATCTTGTGGAAAATATTGGATCAAATGGTATCTACTCTAACAACCTAATAAGAATTATAACATACTACTGAGTATCTCAACACTTTTTTCCTCCGTTCTTCATATGAGTTAAAAGTAGAGTTCAACCTACATCCAATCATTAAGAAACAACTTTAACAAAGCATGTCTTCGCTCTCTTTGTGATTTTTACTATCCAACCTACATCCAATCATTAAGTAATCCTATATATTAAGTTACGATCCTTGAATACATAATTCAAATTCAAGGAAATGTTAAGAGTAGATTTCAAGAAAGTCTTTGAGTTAAATTGTGAATTCTTCGAGATCATCCATCAATTTGAGTTTTTTAAAAGGGTTCCTTGAACGCCTATTTATTCTGTCCGATTATTATTATTATTAGTTGTTGCTGTTATTCTGATTCAATGATCTCTCGTATTTCTGTGATGTAGGTACCAATGAACAAGAGAAGTACAAAGATGAAAATAGACGTTAAGACTGGCGAGATGGATATTAAAAGCAAGGTTGTGCTTCAGAGGTAAAACTCTATGATCAGTTGCTGTTCAGAAGATGAATCTAATGTTTCTCTCGAGTTGACTCAAAAATCCAGAGCAAACAGGGGTTCAACAACTTGTTGACACACTCACTAGTTTGTTAGTTTGTTATCAATTCTTATAAAGTTTTTAGAGTAGATTTAGATTAAATTGTTATAGTAGTTCCTTAGATTTAGTTAACTTAGTTATATATTAAGTTGTTAGAATAGTTCCTTAGAACTAGTCAAGTTAGTTACATCTAACTTGAATTTAAGTTGACGCTTATGTTTGAATAAGATTCATTCAAGTTTGCTTTGATTATCAATATTTTATGGTTTCAGATCCCCTCTAAAACTCTCACAAATCTGATACAATTTTTTTCCCCTCTCGTTGTGTCAAAACATGGTTATTCCTGCTACCACCTGTGATAGTGTTGTTGCGGTTCCAACTACCAAAGTTTCATTTTTATAATCTGTGTTCATCAAATAAAGCTCATCGTTTGCATTTTCAGCGACTCACTTTAAATAGTAATGCACCACTTCAAGTTTAGTGATTTATGTATCCACCACCCATTTTATACATTGATAAAAAGTTGTATTAGTGTGTTTTTGTTGATCATTACACCAAATATACTTGGTTGTATACAATCAAAAATAAAAGTGAAGTTGCTTCAGTTTTTGCAAACTTTCATCCTTTAGTGGAAATTTTTTTTTAAACACAAAATAGTCTCACTTTATACTGATGGAGGGGTGAATTCCCATGTCTTAAACAGTACCTATAATACCATGGCGTTGAACATTTGATCTCCCCATCCTACACACCCCAACGAGTTGTAATCGCTGAATGACGACATTGTCACATTGTCGAAACAACTCAAACTTTTCTCGATGAAGCCTCACTACCATCTGAATTATGGTCATTTTCCTTGTTATCATGTTGTCTATGTCATAAATAGACTCCCCAGACCTGGCTTGAATAATGATTCTCCATATAAGAAATTATTTGGCGAACCATTAAAATACTCTTCCCTGAAAATTTTTGGTTGTCTTTGTTATCCATGGCTTAAGTCATTTACATAAAATAATTTTCAACCTAGATATACACCAGCGTATCTACTTAGGAGTTTATATTGTTCATCATGCACACCTCTGCTTTGATCCAGTACACTAAAAAAATTTCGTCAATCGTGATGTTCAATTTTGTAAAGATATTTTTCCTTTCACTCAAATGTTCTCACACTTCCAAAATAAGTTTTCCAAGTTACAATGTGAAATCGTAGAGTCCCAAGTCTATAGGGATACTCATCCGGCAGTCTCATTAAATTTTGACTCCAATTCGCTCCAATTCTTCCGCCTCGTATTCCTATCACCCTAAAATTTCCCTCTCATTCAAACACTCCAGAGTCCATAATTGAAAGGAAATTGCCAGCGACCACTGAATCCGCCAGCAATATGCCACCAACCGTTGCCCCTCCACCATCTAGTATAGTCACAAGGTCCAAAAATAATATCTTCACACCAAAGAAAAAAATTAGTTTCTTGTCTCATCTTCCTGTTACTCCAAATACCTTTAAGCAAGTCGTTAAGCACATTGAATTGGAAAATGTAATGGGTCTGGAATATGAAGCCTTAATGAGAAACCAAATTTGGGAACTAGTACATAGGGACCCGATAAACAATGTTGTTGATTGTAAGTGGTTATTTCGCATTAAAATAAAGCTGATAGTTCTATTGACAAGTACAAGGTGCGATTAGTCGCAAAAGGTTTCACACAATGTCCAGGATCGGACTTCTATGAAACTTCCAGTACGGTTGTCAAACCAACCTCCTTCAGAATTGTCCTTTCTATTGAAATTCAAAATAACTGGAAAGTAACTTACAAGATCAAGTATTCACAGCACAGCCGAAAGTCTATGTAAACCCTGATTTTCCTAATCATGTATGTTGTCTCAAAAAGGCCATTTATGGCCTGAAACAAGATCTTCGTGCTTGGTATGAAGCTCTCAAATCTGACTTGACTATAATTGGGTTTGTTAAGTCTGAATTAGATGCTTCTCTGTTTATTTTCACATATGAAACTATCAAGATGTATATTCTAGTGTATGTTGATGATACCTTTATTACTGGGAATTACCCAACCTTGGTCACATATGTAATCAACTCTTTGGCTTACAAGTTCTCCCTAAAGAACCTTGGTCACTGAACTATTTTTCGGGGATCAAAGTTAAACATGTTCCAAATGGTATTGTCTTATAAAAATTTAAATACATACTTGAGATTCTCTTAGATGTGGATATGGCCGACTGTAAATGAGTTATGACACCCATGTGCTCAATCTCACCACCCACCTCTTTCCGATACAACCTTGTATCTGCACACTATTTGTAAGTTGTAATACTTATCATTCAAGTGTCCTAATTTTGCTTTTGCAGTTAACAAACTATCAGAGTTTATGCAATCCCCAAGTCCGGAGGATTGGAAAGCAGTAAAAAGGGTGCTTTGATACCCCAAGGCATCATCAACATCGTGCCTGCAAATCTCTAGCCACTCTGATAGTTATCTGTATATGTACGCCGATGCTGATTGGGCAGGTGATCTATGTGACAGAATCTCTTCATCTGGTTACATACTCTTGTTCTGACCAAATCTGATCTGTTGGTCCTCTAAGAAGATATAATTAGTTGCTCCTTCCACTACTGAAGCAGAATACAAATCGATAGCCAATGCACTCTGATTAAATTATTTGGGTACACAACCTGTTAACTGAAATACGATATCAAGTCTTGAAAATTCCAAGAATTTTTTGTGATAATATTGGTGTATCATGTTTCAGAACAAAACCCAGTATTCCACACTAAGATGAAGCACATTGGAGTAGACTTTCAATATCTCCGCAATAGTATGAACTGAGGTGGAGTAGTAGTCGAATATCTTCTCGTCGGGGATCAAATTGCAGACACTTTCACAAAGCTGCTGCCCAAGCCTGCCACCCTTATATGTTTGTCCAAGTTGTGTGTTGTTGCACCACGCCTTACTTGAGGGGGTTATTGACATACTCACTAGTTTTTTTAGTTTGTTATCAATTCTTATCAAGTTGTTAGAGTATATTTAGATTAAGTTGTTAAAGTAGTTCCTTATATTTAATCAACTTAGTTATATATTAAGTTGTTTGAATAGTTCCTTAGAATTAGCCAAGTTAGTTACATCTTACTTGTATTTAAGTTGATGCTATGTTTGAATAAGATTCATTCAAGTTTGCTTTGATTCTCAATCTCTTTACAACTAACCCTCAAAACTTGTATTCAAGGGTATGTAACTAACTGCCTATTACATTTTGTTCATCTTCTACTATATATGTGAAGAATTTTTTTCTAACAGAAAAAAAGAGAGTGAATTAACGAGAGATTGAAGACTTATAGAGTCTCATCCCTAATGAACCAAGGTAAGTTAAGTCAGTGTAACTGCATTAGTCATCGATAAATCGTTCTGCTGAGAGAATGTGAACCTAAAATGGCAAAAAATTTGATGACAAGTTGACATTAGCACAATGCTTGAAGAGGCAATTCAGTATTTAAGTTTTTGCAACACTAAATCAAGTTAAGCACTATTATCTTCCTTTCACAAAGTTTTGCAATGCATTATGTATTTAAACAACACCAAAGTCCAAAGATATATATTGATCTAGTGTGAACATACACATTCATATTAACACGGAGAGAACATCGATTCTCTATGTACTCGGACTCTCCAAAATTGTTTCCATACCCATGTAGGATCGTCCAAAAATACACTTCTTTAAGAGGATATGACACTAAAATCAGGCGACATGTTTGAAGAGTTTGAACAGTATAGAAAAAAAGATAAATTAATTGTGACTTATGCAGAATGAAGTGATGGATGTTAATATGGTGTGTTTTGTGCATGCAATCATTGAGCTTTGATGATATAAACAGTTGTTCAAAAGCTCGACTAGTGGATGCATTGGAGTTCTATTACTTTGTGTCTCAAATTTATGTGACACATCATTTTTTAAGTCAGTTTTAAGAAAATATATCACTTTTCTATAAATAGAAATAGCTTAACTTTAAAATTCCATTTAATGAAATTACTTATAGCCACATAATGGTTAAAGAGTTTTATTCTATGTTGTTCAGACTCGGGTAAGGGTATCAGAGACGGATGCAAATTTGATAGTTGAATTCGGAAAAATCTAAATTTTAACTGGGGTGCGAATCCGAATATGGATACCGGTGCGGGGATATGACTAAAAATTTTTCGTATTATAAGAATATAATTATAAAGATATTCTAATTATATATAATTAAATATCACAAAATATTTATGAAATATATATAATAATTAATTGTATATTTTGGTACAATTGCATACAAAATAAAATACAAAATAAAAGAAGTATAATTGTGAAAGAAGAGAGAGCATATAATAAACATTAAAAGTATAATTTGTTTTATAAATAAAAGGACACACTTATCTAGAGAAAGCCTTCTTATCTAACTTTCTTTTTCAAGAAAACTCAAGGGACTAATTTTTCTAGAAATATAAAAAAGCTTTGTACTTTATGTAATTTTCAAGAAAAAAACTCCCCTTTCTTCTCTGCTCTTTTTTAAGTTTCAGGTACTTTTTCAATCTTCATCCTCTTCAATTTTTTCATGCTTCATCTTGAGAAGTATTCCTCCACTCGGAAGACTTTACTGAAAACTGATTTCTTTTTCCCCAAATATATCTCGGCTATGGTCAAACTGTCCGGATTGGATTGACTGAATCCAACACGCACCCCCACTACTGTTGCGTCGTGATGGGTTCGTCGGCAAAAATGAAGAGTCCGCCAACATAGATTATTACACCACAAATTTCTGAAAAGTCTTTATTTTTTATTTATTTTCAAATTTTGTGTCTATTCAAAATTAAAAGTGTCACATAAATTTGGACCGGGGAAATAGTTGATTAATAGCATTATCATATTTGGAATTTAGAAAATATTGTAATCTTATAATGGCATAATACATATATTGGACCCTAAACTTGGCTTTAAATATTAACTTTGACCTCCAACTTTCATAAGGCACAAATAAGCACTTTAACTATCCAACTTTTAAATAAATAAACACATGCGTCATACATGAAACAATACACGTAAGAAGCCACGTAGGACAAAAAATGACATGTAAGATGACATGTAGGACATGTGTGTCTATTTGTTCAACTTAATACAAGTTTAAGTGTCTATTTGTGCACATAAAGTTGAAGGGCATAAATGTGATTTGAAGCTAACTTAAAAGGTACATTTATGTATTATTCTTTTTACAATTGAATTATATTAAACTTAATGACTAGTTATTATCTAATCCACAACAACTAATCATTCTTCTGATATAACATATATTCAAAAATAAGTTTCCTTTCTTCCTTTAATCTCAACTTGATGAAGAGTGATACATAATGTCCGATTCAAAAATATGGAAGTTTACAAGAAAGCATTGTAATAATTGAGTTATATTGTTTTGCCTTTTCAATGATGAGCTGATTGGTTCTGTATTGTCTGTGAAGAGTACTATTTTAATTTTTCATCTATTGGTACTCTTCAATAAGCCAACACGTTGCATTCAATTAGGTCTTTAAATCGGTCTAATGTACAAGAGGTGATATGTCTCTTGAATTAAGAGCTTGTTTGGTACAAATATTAAAGAAATTTTCCAAAGAACTTGGAGGGAATTTGGGATTCAGGAAAATGATTTAAGAATGGATAGTTTTAGGACTTAATACTCATATAGGTTTTAAAAATTAGGTCAAAAGGAGATATATTAGGTGCTAGATGCGTAGGAAAAGACTAAAATAGCGCTAACTTAAAAGGTTGATAGAACCCCTGTAAGGAGGCCTTCACGGACCATTTAGCCCATCATATAAAAATGGGGGGGGGGGATGATGATTTGCAGTCACTCACCACGGTTCTGTAAACAAACCGTTTACACCTTCACGGTCTGTTCAGGCGTACGTGAAGGGTTCACAGATCGAAACATTCATCCTCGAAGTCTAAGGTTTTATAGCTACCAACTATTGTTGAACATTTATTTCGTTTACGTGAAGTTGGTTATCATATAAAAGATGTTTGTGTTCTGAAATTAGTATTTTAATTCCTGGCCTCCAATAAAATAAATACATTTCCACTTTTAAATTTGAGAGAAAAAGAGATGTAGAATGTGGAATACAAGGAGCATGATCTTTTCTTGCTTATCACTTGAATTGATTAGTATTTAGGATAGATATTGTAACAGCCCGAACAATCGTTAATTGAGTAGGGAAAAATTCACTTAACTTCTGGACATTGTCCGGTAGTAGCGGGACAAATGCCGCTTGTGCAGCGGCGTTTCAGTGGCAATTTACCCCACTAAAGTGGGATCAGAGAGGTAGAATTTAAATTCCGGGAAATCTTTGTTATTCATATTTCCAAAAATAACCCATAGGTCATAAATTACCCTAGAAACCCCAGAAAAGCTCTTTGAAGTTTGGAAAAGAAGGAGAAGAATTTTTCTACTGTGGGGAGGGCGAAATCTTGTGAGAAATTGGCCAAATTCACCGTAGCAAATTCGGAAAAGATGGAATAGAAGTCAAACTCCGTACAAATTGATTGGCAACCAGGTAGGTTAGATTTTTATGCATTGAGTAGTTCTAAATCCGTTCTTATCATGTAATATATGAAATCAATCGTTGGAGCTATGTGTAAACGTTCGTGCACTCAGTAAAATCAATGGAAAAATTCATATGATTGCATCATATTTGGGTTAGTAATTGATATAGGGAATTGATGATGGATTGAGTGTCTTAGTTAATTCTTGAGTAAAATTCATTCATTATACAAGGGTATCTGGTAGAAGGGAATGAATTTAGGTATATGCTAGGTTTAACATATCGAAGTAATTAAATAATAAATGTCTAATACTTTATGTTAAGACCCTAAAGACGAACCTTAATGAAGAATTAGGATTGAACGTGACCTCTTATGATAACAATTGGGGAAAATTAGTAGGTGATGGTTGTGATTTCGTGATCGGGTGATGTATACATATTCTTGCTTCATGGTGATACTGATACTTGTATGTATATGTATGTTGCAATATTGATCACAATGTGTTGAAACTGAGATAGGTGAATGATGTAGTTGTGAAATCATGATGTAAAATTATGATCTTGATGATGTGTTATGATTGTGAATATGGTGTGTGATTGGGGATCGGATCGTCATGTTTTGGTAAGAAAACATTTGGATCAGATTGCCAAGTTCCGTCAAGCTAAGTTTGATCGGTTGCCATACTCCGGCATACTTGGGATCGAATTGCCATGTCTAGTAAGCTAAATGTTTGGAAAAACTACTTGTTATAAATATGTAGGGAAAAGGATGTTACACATTTTGGTTTTGTGATGTGCATAAAACTATGATGATTACGGGTATATCTAATAATAACAGGGTGTGGTGGAGCTAAGTGTCTCTATGTGAGTAGGGGTTATGTGTAGTTATTATATGAGGGGTATGTGTTGGAAAAGAGTGAATTATTGAGGTGTTGTCTTGGGTAAGTACCCAAGGGGGATGGAATGGGGTTTAGAATTGAGGTAAGAAGAAACTATGTGGTTGGGTGTAGATAAAGTGACGATAATTTAAGAATGTGACAAGATCAAGTGGTAGGAAAAGGTGTTAGCAGCACTAGGAATTATATAATGTAGTTATATTATTAGGCTATGATTTAACGGATTTAGCACTGTTTTTAGCGGTTGGGAAAGTAAATTTATAATAGTTAGAGAATTGGTGTAAGCTGAGGGTGTTATAAGAAAGAGGAAAAGGTGGAGAAACGAGTGGTCCGAGCATGATCCTATTATTCTTTTCTTATTTTATGAGGTGGGCGTCGAGTTGACCAGTTATGTCTACCATCATGTGTGGTTGAACTGATACTACTTTTCTTATGTCTTTTTGACATAGTATGGATGCGGGATAGGTGATACTTTATTAGGTTAAGACGAAAAATTCCTCCAACAACTTTACCTTTTCTTTTCACATGGTGGGAGATGTGTCCTTTATTTAAATTACTTTCCATCGTCATTCTTAGTAGCTCTTGCACAGGTTAGACTAGATCTTTGGGGTTGTATGTTAATTTTCAAGTCCTAACTATTTTGTGCAATAAAAAAAAGAGTTGTTATAAAGATTTAATCATTATATCTGTTTTCGTTAATTTTCCGCATGAATAAACCTTTGGGGTATACGGGTTCTCCAACTTAGGAGTTAGAGTTGGTGCCCGCAAGGCCCATTGATTTGGGCCGTGACAAATTGGTATAAGAGCCTAGGTTACAGTTCTTCCTGTACAAGAGCAAAATTTGAACTAGACTTTCGTGGATTTGTGTGTTGGCGTCCACATTTAATCTACAAGAGGCTAGGAAGCATGATAGGAAGTCTTTCCACTCCTTTACTCCTTTCATGTGAAGTGTCACTTGTGGTGTGAGTTGAGTCCAATTGGTATGTCTCGATTCCAATTGGTATCTTGACCTGTGGACTGACGTGGTTCATACAACATAAGAACATCAACAAGTCCATTGGAATTGGAAGGTTTTAATTGGTATCTAGCCCAAGGGGCTATTAAGAGCATGGATGGCCAGTAATGACCATCTATGGGACGAACAAATTAATATATTTGAACTTCGTGTGCATTTTTAGGAAAAAATATGGATTTGTGTTCCTTGCTGCCTAATAAATAGTTGGAAACGTTTTTTTTTTAATTTAACTATATTGTGCATTTTTTTTGAAATCATATGTATTGTACATTTTTCGTTGAATGAATCAATTGTGTATGTGGGAATATTTTTGGATGACGTATCTTTCTGATTGAATTGTAGAAATTGTACGAGTTGTAATGTTTGGGTATATCTTGAGGATATGAAGCTTTTTTGTGTCGAGTTACCTTTTAGCTTTAGAACCCAAACCTCGCGTATCGTAGATGGATAAATTTAGAGCCCGATGGGAATGTGAAGAAGGAGGTCATAGAAATCCTGGTAAGTGAAAAAGTACCCAGAAAATCCTTAGCCAGATGCTAATCCTGTTTGAGTCACTGCAACGGGATTTTCCTCATTAGCGCGGCGCCGCTATAGCGGGAGGCAGAACCTCAATAGGAATTTTCCTATTCTCCCCTGTTTTCAACTATTAACCCGGAATGAATCCGAACTAATCCCTACAACTACTAAACATGAGTATAACAACAGTAGTAACTAAAAGTGACTAATATTAAAAAGGGGTTAGTTGAGACAGCCAAAAAACGACCATCCATGTGGTAAAAAAACATAGAAATCATCGAAAAGAAAAAATTTAAAGCTAGTTGTCTTAAATTACAAGCTCAAGAGGGGCGAAAGGAAAGCAAACGAGGGGATCTTAGACAGGGTGGTGTCAGTACCCGAGTCCAGGTTCTCCAGAGGCGTCACACAATTCCAAGCCTCATTTAGCATGTGGAAGTCCCTAAAATCTGGTGGCTCGAGCTTAGGAAGATCCCGACCGGGAGACACACAAGAGAAAATAGCCTTCATCGTCTTCCACATCCTCAGTATTAGGTGGTCTCTCTCCACACTTCCTCCTCTCCTTTTGAAGCTAGTTGTGGAGCATCTCGACCTATAGGGAAATGCTGGTTGAGAGTGGAGTAAAGTCAGTGTAAGCGCTCCTCATCCTCTCCCAGACAGTCGCCGAATCCTCTCAAACCCATGCACTTGAGAGTGGGTCCTCGTCATCGAAAACCACGGCTGCTCTGCTACTGCTAGCGTTGCTCGTCCTCCTCCCCTTACCCTTAGAAATAGAACATGCCCGAACCAAAATATGGTTAATAGGGGTATCCACAGGTAGTACCTCATCGATATCGAACAAGGAAACCCAGCCAGCTTGCATAGGGCAGTTATAAGACCTAGAAGTAATAATGCCTTCTTGTTGTCCTAGTAGAACATCTTTCACTCGGATATAATCTGCGGCCTCACATTGAGTTGAATGCCCCTGTATAGCGTATGCTACCACCAGATCCCAAGGAAAAGTAACGTTGGTATGGTTGCTCGACTGGCAAATCCTCCTAGATACCAAGTCCAACCACCAATAGCATCTGATGACTAGTCAACAATAGTGAGGACCTCTGTTGTAGCCCAGTAAACCTGATCCCATTTCGTAGAATCCACAATAGTGTCCCTCAAGCACTACATATCCATCTATCTTATCTTGGCCTCATACTCCAGGTTTGGGACCTATGTCCTCTCCAACACCTCATTAGGCAGGTCATGGAAAATTTTTAGACTTAGTTGATTTGGCTTTTGCATGTTGCTTGATAAAACACCCTGGCATGGAATCCTAGTACTCCTTTCATGTAGTGCATTTTAACCCCTCAGTTTTTAGTTTTTAATTTAAAGACCCATGAGGGCGAATTCATTAAAATGATAAAATATACAAAAAGACTTAGCCCAAAGTTCTAAGTCCACAAAATCATCAATAAATCCATAAATTAAATTGAACAAAAATATCAGAAAAGGAAAGTGGAAAGGTCAGTCCTCTGGAATATTATCTCCACCACGACCTCTTCATTGATTAGCCATGGAGTTCCATAAATTGAGCTCCCAGGTAGGATCCGTCGATCATATATCAGTAGCTGAGGTGGGTGAAGAGGTCTCTACATGGTCGAAATGTTGAGTGCTAGTAAAAAAAGGTACCCATTAACTTGATCTTTATTTCTTTGATTATTGATCTTTCTTCCATTGTAGGACTCAGATACAACCTCAAGGCTAGTTTCTTAAATGTCAACAATGGTAAGTTTATACCTGATTTCCCAAATCTACTCTCGGTGGGTTGAATACGATAATGGTATTAATACCACCACCTGAGTTTATGTCTTAAGGAGAGGTATTGACTTATTAAATCATACAAAACGATTGAAGAATTCAAATCTTGAGGTTGACTCGACAAGTAGAGTAGTTTAAAAGTGTAGGTACGCAACTCCATCTGCCATCTTTTATATTAGATTATTGAATAAATAACATAATGAAATACCTCCCAGACATATACAAGCGTAATACCATTTTTCCTGGTTTTTTATCACTTGTGACACTTTAAACTCTCACCAAATGCATGATATGTAACCGAAGGAATCTAATTCAAACTGAAGTAGTATATAGTCCTACTTAGATTAGGAATATTTTATCCGTTACTATGTTAATCTATGTATTGTTGGACATTGGATGATTAGTCTGTCTTGTTCTCAGATGAGGAAAACTATATCTGTCTACATTTATTATAGCTTTCCCTACTCTAGGGACTTCGTCAAAATGATTAAACTCACATGTACCTGCAAAATGAAAAACTAAGATAGCTAAAAAATTAGAAAGAGTATTTCCCTCCCTTAAAAAAGTGGTAGACTCGACATCAATAAAATAGAATAGGGACACGACCCTTAACAACATAAGTGAATTATCTAAACTATTACATGAACTCAAATAACATCTTGACATGAAGGTCCTTGAATCATAAGGACACACTTGAACTTGGAAATACCTATCGAAGCTCTTCATTCTAGGAAAGATCCTCTAGTCATCACAACCTACACTTTGTGTAAAAAGATGAAGAAGAATGGTATTATTACAAGAATGCACTAAGTATGATAACCATGTAAAACCATTAGTTAAAGAGGACATTTGCTTAAAATCATGCATCATGTCTTTATAGTAAAACTTCATGAACATTGATACAATAAGCAGAATATAGTTTACACACATCATATAGACATGAATGTCACTCATAACAATACTTGAAGCCATTTTATCACATTTAAGGCACATTCATTAAGAACAATCTACACATACGAACCACAACCTAAGACAACCTCTTAATCTCACTAGTGCAATGTACAAGTAGTATCCCATAATGCTAGTCATACCAAGTGATCATAGGAAGTCACCCTATACTTAGGCACATCAAATTCCGTAACATACCACACATGCATTTAACCTTAGACATAAGACCAACTTACTTCATTAATGGTCACATAAGAACTCTTTCATTCATTTAATCCTAGTGATAACTCATTTAGTTCATATCATAGGTAAACCATCTTGACAACCCTTTCACAAGATTGCTTGTGCAATGTACACATGGAGTCTCATAGCCCAACATATACCAAGAAAACCCATTTAAAAGACATAAGTTGTAATTCACATGCATAATCATATTTCATGACTTGACATAAGTAAAGTAAACCTTAACATGTATTCATGATAATCATACATAAACATAATCCTTATTTCATAAAGAAACCTCATCATAACTTCCCTTAGGATCCATTTGTGCAATGTATAAGTAGGGACCGTAGTCCTACCTACACTAAGTAGTCCTTCAAGGAATCATGAAAAATACTCATAATCTTATATTAGTTCATTTTTTAACTTTAGGGATGCTTAGACATAACCGACATAGACCATGTGAGCTACATGGAATCCGGTGTCGTGTAACCCCACACCAAAAAAGGCGTTCTACTTGCCAAGGTAAAACCATACATAATAGCAATCTAGGTAGATCTACTAGTTATAACCTACGGGGGCACGTAGTTAAGGGATAGTGAGATTTCTTCTAGAAACCCAACCTATTTCATTAGCGGAGAGGCTTTCATCTCATGAGTATCACTTGGATGACCCAACCTATCGTATTAGCAGAGGCGTCTTCTCCTCGTTGTACATATCCACTCGGTGCAAAGCTTAAACTCCCTCTTTAATATATTTAAGCCTTTATTTATCATTAGTTCATATATTTTAGGGACTTTATCCCTCATACATCATATATCTCAAAGGTTTCTAAGATGATAATGGACTTTCATCATAGAACCTATATTATGTGAGAATGTCCTTTCACATAATTCACCCATTCATACATTCATGTGTGTGTGCATTCATATGTGAGAAATACTTTCAATTAAACACCTCTAGGCAACACATGCTCATAATTCATTAATCATATACTTTACATGCATAGTAATATAAAATGGTGCATATGAGAACAATACTTTCAATTGACACCATATATCTATCCTATTCATAATTATGCATGCGAGTGTGTGTGTTTTCATATTGATCATCATGATCACATAAGAGCAACAACCTAGCTATTGAGGAAACCACACTCCAAGAGATCATAATACACATTCAATATCTATCAAAGTCATAAACAACTTCACCTAAGAGTATTAGGGACTATAGACCACACACCCAAGTTACATCACAGGAGGCAAGAACATATCCCACATTAGAATAGGGGACTCTTAACATGCATAAGATCACATATTCATATAGGGTTCACACAGTTAGGGGTCATGCTACAAGAATATTCATCATAACTAGTCATGTAGACCATTCCAAACCCTAACATGATCATCCTATATGCATAACATCATCAACATATATACCTAGATCATGCAACTTGAATGAAAGACTACACACATAACTTCATAGTCATGATAGTCATCATATTAATACACTTTACATCTGTTGCCTTCAAGGCAATGATCACAACACATAAAGATAGAAAAGAATGTAAACACCGCCATCATAAGTGGATCATACCACACAATGTCAATTCCAATACTAAAGTTAGGTCAACTTACAAATTCTCCAAAATATGATCACCATTGATCAATTTCAAAAATTCATAATAAATTTACATATATAACATTAGAATTAATAAATACACTATAATCAAATCATAATTGACTCATAATCTAATCAATCTCACAAAGCCCATATTATATCTTAAATTAAGATATTAGGGAGACCATGGGTTATTCATGGAATTGGATTGAAAATAATTATAAAAAACATTGATTAATCATAAATTCATCATTTAAATGACTTTGAAATCGATTTGACATTGAACCCATGGCTAGATTAAAAGATAGCAATTTTGACCTTAGAATCATGTTGAAAAACTTTTGAAAGAACTCCTTAAATGAAAGCTTAACTAAGGATCAAGGGTTACCATATCTTAATAGAATAAAAGACCAAGAACACTTGAAAATTCATCTTCTAGCTTGAGCTTGAGTTTGACCTCTAATGAAGGTTTGAGAGAATTTGGAAGAGAAGAGAGTTTTTGGGATTTTTCATTTATTATTGGATGTTGGGGTTTTGACTTGGGAAACGGGTTAAATATGATATAAAACAGTTTATAATCGACTCCCAAAGTTACCAAAACACCCCATACTTATTTACTTTTAGACATGTCAAACTTGACTTTGAAACGACGCAACCGAAGCTGGGAAGTGGCTCTGCGTCGCCGTTGCAACTCCTACTTTTGCCTCACAAAATTTTTGAGGTAGTGAGCCTCGTGTCAGTCGCGTGACACGTAGGCAGACTGAGTGCCAGGCGCGCGATGCATGAGGGACTCCAGATCTTTCCTCTGCACTGTGCCTTTGGCAGCTCCTTTGTCCAACATTTGGGTCCTCCTCTGGGGCCCTTAGGGTGGTACTCGGGGAGTCGTACCCGAATGTTTTGACCCTTAAAACGTTTATTAATTAAGAAACTAGGGTAACCTTCACTATTTTTAGACTACAAACAACACATAAAAACAAGGCAAACATACAAAGACACACTAGAACACAAATGACTAGTTTCCAGACGTCTTGGTCGTCCTTTGACGTTTGACTTCCAAACTCTTTAAAACAACTATCACAATTTGTGGCACACTTTATTTACATGTTATTAACTCTTAAAACACATGTGAGGATTGATATCATCCTAGATCATTTTGAGGGTTGTTACAGAACCTCACAACAACCACACATTGGTGAAGTATTTGAGTTCCATTGTGCCATTAGAGTGGCAGCTGGAATTTTGCTGGTACAAACCTTCTAAGTCATGAAATTTTAAAATAAATACCTTGTACCTGTATATTCTTGTAGAATCAGTCTTCACTTTTCTTTTCCTAAGTAACTCCCATGTACTCTTGACTATAAACTTACCTGAACAAGTTTTAGTCCACAAGGGCCTATCAGAAATATCATCTTGTCTCACATACTCCATATTCTGTTTGACATGTTCCACTACATGATCTGGTATATGCATTTGCATCTCATCATAATCCAACCCATTATCATTCAGGAAGATCTCAATATCAGTCATATTATGGCAAGTTTGTTGTTCTATAGGTTGTGCAAAAAAGAGGACCCAATTTTTTCCTGTTATCAAACAAAATAGAAGAAGTACCACCTTTAGGTTCCTACCACATGTGTTGTTCAATAATATCCCTATCCATCAGCATATTGTTCTATAGTTGTGATCCACCGTTCCATTGTAATAAAGTTGGTATTGTTTCTTAGTATATTTATTCCAAATGAAAATTGACCATAGAGAATTTTCAATTCTAAATATCCACCAAAGTTTAGCATATAAAGCTTGAGACATGTGAATCATAGATCTAAAACCTAAACCTCCTTCCTGTTTAGGTAAACAAATATTATTCCAGGAAGCCCAATGTTTGCTCTTTGCAATGACTTTGTTACTCCAGAAAAATTTGGCAAAGATTCAATGAATATCTTTTAATACACATACTGGAGGAACAATAGCAAAAAGGACATGGATAGGAACACTCTGAAGTATACTTCTAATTAACACTTCTTTATCTCCATAAGATAACAATATTCCCTTTCCAAGCCTGTAACTTTGATTTAACTCTTCCAACAAGATCAGAATGATGCTCCTTTCTTTCCTAGCATATGTGATAGGACATCCTAGGTATATAAAAGTGAACTGACCTATATACAACCTGTACACTTTTCCAGTAGAGATCTATCAACATCAGCTACATTTTGGTGAACATAAAAGGCACTCTTGTCTCTGTTAGTCTTTTGGCCTGATTGATTGTCGTATTTCTTCAACACTGACATAATCTTATTCAAAGAATATTCGTGGACTATGCAAATATAATAGTACCATCTGTATAGGCCAGATGATTTATATTAGCACTTCCTTTTGGCATTTCATGTCCCTAAAACTAGCTATCCTCAAATAAAGCATATAGGGCCCTAGATAAAACATCCGTTGATAGTATAAATAATGCAAGGGATAGAGAATCCACCTGTTTCACCCCTCCGGTGGATGAAAGATATCATGTGATTGCTCATTTATTAACACAAAATACTAGTTATTAGCCAATAATCTCTAAATCAAATAAACAAAAGTTTCGGTAAAGCCCATTTTCCTTGGCACCTTCATCAGAAAAATTGAAGGGACCCTATCATAGGCCTTAACCACATCAATCTTATATATAAAATTTGAAGGCTTAACCCTCTCTCCGATATATGTAAAAATCACACGTGTTAGTAACACATTTTCAATAATATATCTACCTTTCACGAAACCTGATTGGTTTAAAGTGATTAATTTGGGGAGTAAGCCTTCCAAACCATCATGATGAAAATGATCTTATTGATAAAGTTACTCCAGCTAATTGGCCTTAGATCAGCAAATGTGTTAATCTGATTTTTTTTGGGTTAGTAAGATCAAATTAGTATGAGTAATTGACTTAGGTAGAGAGTTACCACTAAGAAACACTTGGACTATTCTGAAAATGTCTTGACCTATTATATCTCAACAACTTTGATAGAATTTACATGTCAAACCATTAGGGCCACCAGCACTGTCACCATTCACGCTGAAAACAACTCTCTTCACTTCATCAAGAGTAGGATCTCTACACAAATCTTCATTTTCCACTTCGGTTATACTCTAAGGAATGTTCCTCAATAATGAAAAGGATGTAGAGTCTCTCTCTTGAAGAAATTGGTTAGTATAGAATTATGTTGCCCTGCTATTTCATTTCCTTCCACCAGCCAATCACCCTGACTATATTAAATTCTATTAAGTTGAAGTTTCTTCTACCATTAACAATGCTATGAAATTTGTTTTGTATTTTTGCCCCATCTCAAACCAGTCAAATCCAGCCTTCTGTCTCCAAAAAGATTCTTCAAAGTGCAAGTATTTTTTATGTTCTTCATGAGCCTTCTGGAGTAATGCTCTGTTTTCAGCGTTGGAAAACTCCTCAAAAAATTGCTCTTTAATTTTAACAATATCTTCTATAATCACTAATTGTTTAAAGTTGTCACCATAAGTCCCTTCACTCCACTTACTCAAGGCAGTTTTAACCCTTCTGATATTTTCCTTAAATAATGGAAAAGGATTCCGATTTTCATTAGCCGTCCAATTCTGTTTCACAACTTAGAATAATTAGCATTTTCAGTCAAAAAACTTTTAAACGTAAAAGGTTTCTTATTTCTAATCACCCCCTCCTCCATGTGTACTAACATAGGAGCCTGATCAAATCTTGTTCTAGCAAGATGTTCAACCTCCATATGATTAAACCAGTTCTACATCGGTTGATTAGATAAGATTCTATCTAATCTCTCAAAGATGCAATCATTTCCAGTTCTTTAATTCCACTAGGTGAATGGACTTTCTTTAAATTGAAAATCTGCTAGTTCACAACTATGGATACAAATATCAAAATCTTCATGATCAGCATCTTGGACTGGTAATCCACCAATTTTTTCTTCTTCATTCAAGATGACATTGAAATCTCCACCTATTAACCAAGGGCTTTCCATATCAGCTGATAGTTTATACATGTCTTCCCAAAGCATTCATCTATCATCTACATTACATTTAGCATAGACCAGTGTAACAAACTATTTCTGACTTTGTTAGTGATGTTTTAAGCATAATTTCAATTGTTGCTCTGTATCGGTAACAAAGCACCATATTTCGCCATTACAGTTTGCCTTCACCACCTATTACTTCAGTCTTCTACAGTATTTGTTAATGTGTCTCGTATGTTGAAAATGTTCCAATAAACCAATCAAACAAAATTTATGGATGTTATGCAACATTTGCACTCTATGTAAAGCTTGTTGAGATTTCACCAACCTCATGTTCCAATTTAGAGATTTCATAATTTTTTTCTTTGATTATTACTCTTCGGCTGCACCCTGATACATTGATATCCACTCCAATTTCTTGTTGCTTCCCTTTTCTTGAGCTTTTTAATAACTGCGGGCATAAGTCTGCTTCCCATGGTAGATAATTAATTTCCTCATTTAGATATTCAACTTCTGATACACCTATAACCTGATTTTCCTCCAAGACCAGTAGTTCCTCCTTTTCCAAGTTATGAGAAACTATATCATGCAATACCCTAATGGGAGATATGTCTTGAATAACATTTGTTTGACTTGGTAACATAATGATAGCCCTTTCATTAGCTACCTTCTCTGTATGCTGCACTACTTGATGAGTTTGGAATACTAGTATTTCTTTGTTGTTTACTTGCTCACTATCACATTCATTCTCAATACCATCACTCTCTTCTGCCTACTATTGTTCTATTGACTGATAATTGTCAATTGTTGCTTCCTTAACCTTCTTTACATTTGTTTCTTCTTCTGAAGTTTTATCCACTATTATTTGTTTCTCGTTACTATTGTCTTTTTCATTTGTAGGAATTCTTTGACAACTGATACCTTGAATTGATCAGTTAATGTTTTGCCAAAGACTTGGTTAACCCAATCCTTAGATGTTTCCTTTGTTTTTATCTCCTCCCCTGTTTCTTTACGCTCATGTACATTGTCTGTAATATTTGGAATGGGAATGTTAGCACTAGAAGTGCAGTCATCAGAAGTTACTTTATTTGTAGCATCTTCCCCTAGACTAGCAAATCTATTATTCTTCACAACTCTCCATCTACCTGGGTCTCCAACTACCAATCCACTTGATAATACCCTTGCTTTTCCTTTTCTAAAGTAGTGAATCCAAGGTCTATCAGATTCGCTAGTGTTCTCCATTGCATTGTCTTTCTTTTCCTCCACTTTGTCTCCAATCTAGTTTTCCAGCACCACTATCTCCTGCTTTTTTATCAAAATTCAACATTCCTTTTTGTCATGTCCTTGAATATTGCATTATAGACAATACTTAGAAACATAGTCATATCTAATTTGAATTTCTTCAGTTCGATCTCTCAATTCTTGTCATTTATAATATCCATCATACTCGATTTAGGAAAATTTCCTTTCAAATCCAAACCTTCACCCTCGCACAACTTGTCCTACTTTTATTAATTTTTGCTAGATCAAGTTGTACGGGCTTCCCCGCTGCAGATGCAAAAGAAAATAACCTTTTGTTAACAAAGAAAGTTGGCAATAGGCTTGGAAACGAAATCCAGCCATTGCCATAGTGGTTTCTTTAATAATGTTAAAGCGTTCATCATAGATCAATATGCGCATAAGATATGAATATCCATCATTGCACTCAATATAGTAGGCCCCTTTCGAGATAAGATTAACAAAATCTTCATGTTGATTAAGCCTAATAAGAATGTTTTTGTTGCATAGTAGCCCAATTTGACAATCTCCATTAATATTACATTGTTTAGGAATTATCAACCGTAACTCCTCCAGATCTTCTATATCATATTTAAAATTGTCAACGATTGCATACTGAAAATATTCAATTTTGTTCATGGTATCCATCTCTGCCTCAGTCCATTGGATATGTGGAACGCCTTTCACATATATTACTTCCTTAAGTGTAATATGTACTGGTGTAGGAGTACAATTTGTAATTGATTTAGTATAAGACTTTTCCATAGGCAAACTAGGAGCTCTGATAGGCATTTTAGGGTTGAGATGTGGGAATTCTGTCATAGAAACTGACCAGCCTCCCAGGAGAGCTAGCCGGTGGCCATGGCAGCGGCATTACCATTCTAGGTTTGGAAACCTTTGAAAAAATCAGCCCTTCCGTCTTAGCACGTATCTACCCTTTTAGGGTTTCGAATCATTAGAGTCACGAACTTTTGTCCTCCCATGCAAAATTCATTTTACTAGCAAGAAGCATCCCAAAGTAAGAGTGTGTGATGACTTAGCCTTAGTCGTTCGAGGACAAACGAGTGGTAAATTGGTATCTATTGTAGCTACCTGAACCGTCGTTAATTGAGAAGGGCAAAAATTCACATAAATTCTGGACACTATCCTGCTACAGCTAGACAGATGTTGCTGGCACCATGGCGGCGCAGTGACAACTTACCCCGCTAAAGCGGGATCAGCGAGGAAGAATCCGAAATTTCGTAAATCCTTATTTTTCCATCTTTCCAGAAATAACCTATAAGTATTAAATTACCCTAGAACCCCATAAAAGTTATTTGAAGTTTCGAAAAGAAGGAGAAGGAGTTTTCTAGCGTGGGGAGGGTGGAATCTTGCGAGATCTTGGTCAAACTCATTATGGAGAATTCGGAAAAGCTTGAAAAGAAATCAAACTCCGTACAAATTGTTTGGCACCCAGGTAGGTTAGGTTTTTATGCATTGAGGTGTTGTAAATCTGTGATTATAATGTAATATGTGAAATCAATCGTAGGAGATATGCGTAGAACTTCGTGCACCGAGTAAAATCCATGGAAAAATTCATATGATTGCATTGTATTTGGGTTAGTGCTTTTGATATAGCAAATTGATGATGGGTTGAGTGTTTTTAGTTAATTATTGAGTTAAAGTCTTTCATTAAACAAGGTTATCCTGTAGAAGGGAATAAGTTTTGGTATATTCTGGGTTTAACCTATCGAAGTAACTAGTTGATGAATGTTCAGTAATTTAGGTTTAAACCCCTAAGAATTAGGGCTGAACGTGGCCTTTTGTGTGATGAGAATTGGGTGAAAATTAGTAGGTGATGGTTTTGATTTCATAATTGGGTGATGTATGAACATTCTTGCTTCATGGTGATACTTGTATGTATATGGATGTTGCAATATTGATCACATGTGTTGAAACTGAGATAGGTGAATAATGTAGTCGTGAAATCATGATGTAAATGTATGATCTTGATAATGTGTTATGATTGTGATTATGGTGTGTGCTTGGGGATCGAATTGCCACCTTGGCATACTTGAGATCAAATTGCCACGTTCCGGTAAGTTAATAGTTTGGGCTTGGGTTCCGTGAGAGGACCAGCTACTTGTGATAAATTTGTAGGGAAAAAGATGTTACATTTTGGTTTTGTGATGTGTATACAATTGTGATGATTACATGTGTATCTAATAATGATAGGGTGTGGTGGAACTAAGTGTCTATATGTGAGTAGGGGGTGATTTGTAGTTATTATATGAGGGGTACTTGTCGGAAAAGAGTGAATTATTGAGGTCTTGTCTTGGGTGGTTACTTACAGGGGATGGAATGGGTTTAAGGATTGAGGTAAAAAGAAACAATGTGGCTGGGTGTAGATACAGTGACGATAATTTAAGAATGTGACTTAATCAAGTGGTAGGAAAATGTGTTAGTAGCAATTGGGATTATCTCATGTGGTTAGTTTGTTTACGCTATGATTTAACGGGACTAGAAGTGTTAGTAGTTGGAAAAGTAAATAGTTAGTAGTTAGAGCATTGGTGTAAGTTGAGGGAGTTGTCAGAAAGGGGCAAGGGTGGAGAAGCGAGTGATTAGAGCATGATCCCATTATTCTTTTCTTATGTTAGTTCTGAAGCATAAAGTCTAAATGGATACTTAATTGTTTTAATATACTTAAAATACCTAAGAGTTGTGTTAGAGTAGGTGTCCGCACGACCCGGTGGTTTTGGTCGTGAAAGAGATAGATATCTAAGAGTTGTGTTTGGTAATGAAACAAGAAGATATATTTAACGCTCATTAGTTGGTTTAATTTGTCCTTGCTCAACGATATGGTTATACTGTTAACTTGGGTAGGTGATAGAGGTCGAGAGATCATTATCATAATATCGACCTTATAAATTGGTAATTTTTTAATGTTAATATTATGATCATGATTTTTCTACCTTTAATCACCTACCCTAGTTGCACTAGCACCAGCACAAGCTAAACTTTAATTTTGATGCTTTGGAATCATGTGGAGTCCCATTAACACAAACCATATATTAAATCTTATTGTAAACGATATTGTAGACTCCATGAAATCAACCAAAAAAAAATTTACAGGTCATGTACTTAAAATGTTGATTGAAGTCAATACCTTAACTATAATAAAGAAAGCAATTTTATGCCCAAAATCAATTTGAAGACCTCGAAGATCCAAACCAAAGGTCCTACTAGGCAAAATTCAACATTCAGAGCTAATGGCTCTGACAAAATTCACATATTATAACTAATCCTCCAAATGTTGACCGAATTCAACTCTATTTTAAACTTTCCAACATTTCACCTAAATGTGCAAACTCACACTAGGAGCCTCTGGAGACAAACTAAATGTCCTTGTAGACAAAATTCAACGTTTAGAGCTAATGGAACTCTCAAAATTCCATTCTAAGGCCATCTACCTGTATTTTTAATCGAATTCAATCATTAAAGTTTCAAAATCCCCAAAGCATGAAAACTCACCACAAATTCTAAAAGAATGACCCGATGACCGAACAATCAATCCTAGCAAGTCACAAATGACTTAGGGTCTATCAGATTTGAAAGCTCTAAATACTGAAAAAGATTGGGAATAGAGTAAATTACAAGGATGGTTAGTGAAATTATGAAACTATATTTATGTATAAACTATCCAAACAAGTGAATTGAGAATGCTTGGAAATGACAACAAATACTAGGAAGCACTTTTCTAACCTTACATGGTGTGAATTTAGATTAATTAAATAATTTTGTGTTTCTTTCTCAGAGTTTTTTCTTCATAAGTATACTGGGAAGAGTGTTTTATGATAGCACTAAGAGAGCATATAATTATAATCTCTCTTAGTACCTACATAAAACTCTCTTCCTACTATTCTTAACAAGAAAGAACTCCGAAAAAGAAAAAACTCATGTAAAATCAGAGAAAGCGCTTCCTAGTATTATTTTTTTCCATTTCAGATAATTTTTATTCATTTTTTTGGATTGTTTCTACACAAATATAGTTTCATAATAGATTATATTGTATTCTTTTAAATGATATAAGGTTTAAATAAATTGTTTTCTACGTTAAACCTAGAATATCATTTACCTAGTATGTTTGACCAAGGTCAAAAGGCCCTAAGGTTATAAGCTAAAATGCCCGATGACATAAACACACACCAAAAATCTAGGGATCCAAGATGACCATGACACTATCCTAAAATGACCCTTCCGGAGTTGATGGAACTTCCAGAATCGCATTCTAAGACCGGTTCCCAGCACTTTTTATCAAAATCAATCGTTCAAGGTTCAAAAGCTCAAAAACACAAAAATTCACATAAAACCTAAAAGAGAGACCATGTGACCAAGATATCAGTCGCAACAAGTCATAAATGACTTGAGGTTGCTATAGGTACATTCTAAACGACAAAGGCAGAAATAATTATAGAAATAACCTGGAGGTTCATTATAGTTTTCAACAAGAATATTATCCTCACTTGCCTCTAGTCAATGCCAATAATCATCAGGAATCAAATTTGGATATTTATATTTAAAAAAACTAAAAGCAAGGGGTGATGAACATTGTTCATTGCCTTTTCTGTCGGTGGATTAGTCATCCATATCTGCTCCCGAGTTTATAATTATTTGGTGGCCTTAATATGAGGATCCATAAATTTTAGCCCCACAGTGACAACTTCTTCTAACTCCGTCCATTGATACCCTCAGTGTATCCTTCTGCATGTTTCATAGGCATCTTTTGTTCCAAACAGATATGATTGATATTTTCTTTCTTTGAACGTTTCATATTTTAGTTTTGTGTCAAATACTTAAAGATTTTAACTCTCGGAAGCATCATCGCAGCTTCATCACAATGCAACCGTACCATTCATGAAAGAGTGAAAGAAATGAGAATACCTAAAACCAACAGGACCTAAAACCAACAGGACGAAGAACGCGCGATATGGGATAAAAAGAAAGAATCGTCCTGAGGATCTCCTATAGTCTCCTTAAGATAGGATACGTATGTCTCTGCACTGACCCACATAATTCTACTAGATATAATCTTTGCACCAAAACTAATGTACTTGAGACTTTGAATTTATTAAATCACATTTATAAGTAAGCCAACCCTTCGATAGCAACCAACGATAACATGCCTAGGGAGTGGAAGAAATAGATAGAAGCATAACCAAATAGATTTAAGGTAGAAACAAAAAAAATAAGATAAAACACACACACGACAAAATACAAGATCCAACCTAAAACCTAGTAGATACTAGCGCAAAGTTGTTAGAAAAGATCGATTACATACTAGACATACACAAGCAATATACAATTACGCTCGAAACAATAAAGAGTCTTTCAAAAGAGTATTTATGGAGACAAGTACACCAAAGATGCCATAAGGTCACCCTTAGTCTTTGGGATACCAACTACAGCAACACGAGAATCAACGGGGTTGAATAAACCTTAATATCAGGGAAAAAGATGTATAATGCAGAACGGGTGCAAAAATAATGGGTACTAGGTAGGAATCATAGGGCAATCGATTTTGCGATTACAATAACATGATCAAAACCGAGTAATTAACAAAATACTAGGGAAATAGCAAAAGTGTAATAACGAGGCGTGCATCAAACTAAAGTTTCGATAGAGATTAATGAAAGCAATATAGTTGTCTAAGCTTAACTAGAACCTCTTAGGACTAGAAGTCATATAAAAATGCATAAAAACAATAATTATACAAGCAAAAACCTGTCCAAACCCCATAAGCTCAACAAGTACAAGAATATGCTACACTATAAGACACAATTCCATAGTAAACACCAATATCATCCCCGAATCTGATGTTGGGATAACCTCAAGTAGCCTACCATATCTTACAATCTTATATTAAGATAAATGGTCCTTCCTAGAATCTTATAACAAAAATCCTTATCGAAACCTAACACATCTCAGAACCTTACATCATAACACCTTTATGTAGCCTAATGTATCCAATATCTTATTACAACATATTAAATAGGTTTTAATACAATCAGATTTGTTGTTTCTTGTGGATGTTCTAAATGGTAAGTGTAAGACGCCTTGGAATATTGTGGTTTAGGTGCAACAGATACAACATATCATAGCAGGGAGGAAAGCTAAGATGACCTCGCATTTTAAAGGAAGATAATAAATTTGCAGATTATTTGGCAAATAAAGCTTTAAATGATGGAGTAGTACATATCAATAAGTTTCAACAACTGACGTTAGAAGGGAAAAGGCTGAAAAAAAGTGACAAGGTATTATGTCCATACTTCATAACAACAGCAAAGTGATAGATGCAGATATAGTTTCATGATTTAACAACAACAATGGAATACAATAAAAACATATGGATGGCAGCACGAGAAGGAGATCTAGAAGAATCAATCCCAAAAGGGAAAGAATAGAAGTAAGAGAATTGTACCTGATAATGAAGAAATCTTGGATCACAACAATCACAACAGATGATAATGAAGGAGAAAAATAACTCAAGCAAAAACCACAAAAGAAATGTTGAGACACAACATCCGAACAACAAAGAAGAATAATAAGAAAAATCAAGATCTAAAGTGTCCTTACCTCAAACAGAGTTGAAGAACAAGCAACAACAGTGGTAGAGATTGACAGAAAAGCGGCAACAAAATAGAATTAGGTTTTCTATTTTTATTGTATTTTTTTTCTTAATTTTTTTAGGATTTATAATGTTGTCATTTGGGCTGGATCTGATTGGATCTATTTTGGGCCTAGTCTGATTGGACTATGTGTAATAGGGGATTAGTGTTTCATTTACAATAAAATGCCTATAAGGCAACAAATTTATTTAAAAATAACTTCGCAGAATCTTCCGTCAAAATTGTTAGTCCTTTTTTTAATCTTACATTGGAAATCCTGGATATAACCAAACATATCCCAAAATCTTACACCTAAAAATGCTAGTCCTTTTTGAAATCTCAAATCAGATATCATTAATATAACACAGTCTATCCAGAAATCTTACATTAGAATGATTGCACAGAAACATAACGTTTATCAAAATCTTATATCGAAATAGCTACAACATTAGCTAAGACCTCGAAAAATCTCACCTTGGGTCAACTATGTCACTAAAAGGAAAAGGATCTTGAATAAGCCTAGGGAGTCATCTCACTAAATCAGACCAATTACAAATATAAATAGGGTTACTCAAAGGTCACAATCTTTCCTAAAGGTTCGTATCTAACCCAATTAATCTGTGAAACAAGCCCCTAAGGCCATATAAGCTAATATTTAAGATAATACTATCCTACCTAGTTTAAGTGTATTACCCCACAAAAGTTTTTGAGCTAAGACTCGAACCATTCTTCGTAGTGAATGATGACCAAGGAATCCAAAATTTTCATAAGTGTTAAGTTCACTAGATGTAGCACCTTGAGTTCCAAGAAGAACAAAAGAGATTTCATTCAAGTCATTCCATTTTTTTTTTAATGTTTTGGATCAACTTCAATCGATCATAACTTTTAGAACAAGATGATTTAGGAGACCCATAAGATATCAAATGAAAGGTCTTGGAATCCTCTTTCCTATGCTGCCAAGTTTTATCATTGTCAAACTCATATAATGGAGATATGTTTTTTTGAAGTCAAGTTGTCCGAATAAGGAAAGTTACGCGAAATATGAGGGGTATTTTGGTCTTTCACTTACCGAATCAGATTAAATTTAAATTTTAGTACGGTTTTAGGGGTCTAAATTGATTTGGTTCAGTTTTATAATTATAATCTATGATTATTCTTTTAAATGAGATCTCAAAAAGATAAAAGAAGAGAAAAAAGAAAAGTATCAAGGCATTCGTCAAGATTCTTGAGTTTTATTGCGGATTAGAGTCTAATGGAAGTTAAGTAGGTTATACTAAAGCCTTACATGGTAATTTATAGTTGTAAACTTGTTTAAATTATGAAAAATGGATATTTAAGTTAGTTTGGTGATTTTAGAAGTCAAATGTCAAGAAACAACCTTACGTCTGGAAAATAGTAAATTGAACTAGTGTGTTTAAGGATCTTGTAATGGACTTTTAGAGTGTGGTATGAAGGTCAAAATCAAGGTATATGTTTACAACACATAGAAGGACTTAAAAAGGGGTTAAATGTCTGGACACGACACACACACACACACACCGAGGACTGCCCAAGAGGTCCTTGAAGGGACCCCAAAGGCAATCCGCTAAACTGTCAAATGGGTGACTTATGAAGGACATCTACGGCCAATAAGGGGAATGACGCCCCGTTGGTAAGGGGCGCAGTCCACACTTAGAATTTTGAAGCCTGAAAATTTTAGAGTTGCAGACCCCAACCACGAAGCTCACCTACGGCAAGTAAGATGACCTACGGTCCATAAGTGACCCAACCGTAGGTGCTGCCAGTTTTAGTGTTTTTAGTTTTAAGTTAGCAGTTAGGGGTGGGGTTAGTTATTAATTAGAGGATAATGTGGGTCGGTTAATATGTTATTTAACCAACTATATAAGACTAAATAAACCCTAAACTAACCATTCTAACTAACCCATCGAAAGACCCCAAAATCCTCCCCAAATATTCCCTCTCTAGAGTAGAAGAACAAGTTGGGGAAGCAACTAGGTCAAGATTCCTCCAAGGACTCAAGATTGGTTTAGAGAATTTATCAAAGGTGTGTAAAGCTCCTTCATCCATGGGTTCTTCCACCATGTATCTCCCATAAAAATCCCAAATTGTGAATCCAGAATACCCCAATCTAGCTAAGGTAGTGATTACATTATGGGTAGGGTTTGAATGTGACTCCAAATGACTGGATAGCATCCAGTTATGTTTGAATTGTATTTCTATGATGATTATATGATGTTTTAACGTGAATTCCTTAATGAACACTAACCTAAATTGATGAAGATGATCATTGGGGGTTTATGCCATTTAAGGAAAGGTTGAAGGTTCTAGATGGATCTTCTTATTT
The DNA here is from genome assembly GCF_001406875.1 of Solanum pennellii. Lineage (NCBI taxonomy): Eukaryota > Viridiplantae > Streptophyta > Magnoliopsida > Solanales > Solanaceae > Solanum > Solanum pennellii. The sequence continues at coordinate 57,244,364 of NC_028646.1, read as the reverse complement.
AAATTGTCTAGAATACTAATTGATCATATTAAGGATCATCTACATATGAATTAAACTAGACTTAACTAATAGGAAGTATCTTGACTTGTAAAGTTCTAATTGAACCTTTATGATCATGTATGACTAGAATTACCTTCTAATGATCAAGGTGATTGAATAACTTGTAATTTAGACATGGATCATTATAGAAGGAAGTTAGTATTGAAAATAGGGCTTGTTGTATTACGATCCGATAGTAGCCCCTAGGCTTAACATAGCGTATTCGATCCCGAAGAGATATTATACAAGCTCTTAGCATTCATTAAATAAAAGCATGGAAAATATGGAAGAATTTAAAACAACATAACTCGAACAGTATCTCATAAAAGTGGAAGTCTTTCTAACATCATTGTCTCAAACCATCTATGAACGACGTGAATAAAAGTCTTGGGACATAGCTCAAATAAAGACAAGACATAAAAGTAACATAAAGGTTCTTCCTCGAATCTATGAGGACTCACCATTTCTTCACTTCGCTAGGATCTTTGAAACTCTAGCCTCCAATGCAACTCAAAGCTCCAACCCCACATTTAGTTAGAATGTAAGCAATATGCGTTAGAACAAAGGTACTAAGTATGGAAGCTAACATAACATCATAAGAGAATCTCAAATGGTTAGTCAACATAAGACATAAGCATAAGAGAAAATAACATGATCGTAACATAACAAGTTAATCATAAAGCATACATAAGTTCATACTTCAACCATTAGTCCTTTATACTCCAAATGAACTACTTCCCAATCCACCTCCAAGTATACATGTGCAAGGCCAAGGTAGCATCTCATTCTACTACCTAATTTAAGTAATTATCTTTGGTCATAGCGCACCTTCATACTTAAGGCCTAGGTTTTCATGACATAAGAGCACTGTACCCCTAGATCACCTCAAGGAACACTTGTCCAATGCATGTGGGGCATCGCATTCTACCTCACACACTAAGCATATCTTGAAGTCACCATATTCATGTATAACCATTTTAAATGTCACTATTAACCTACTTTCATATTTGACAAAAAACTATCATATGAAGTCATTCATATCATGGAAGGAAATTTTAGACATTACCCAAGCTATAAATAGTTCATAAAAAGACATTTTATAAGTAGCTTCAAGTCATACTTGTGTCATATATGAATGACATCCCATTCTACCATTCCTACTAAGTACTCATTTAAGCTAGCTTACTCAATTCTAACTATCTTTCACATTAGCTTATCAAAGAATAACTTACTATTGTGCTAGACCTAACTACCATGGAGAACATCATATCATGCAATCCAAGCTATCATAGGAAGGTTAAAAGTATGTCAGCCTAGACATTATGCACCCACTCATCAAGATGCAAACTATCCATAGGGGAGTATAAGTTTTCAACCCTAAGCTACCCTCAGGAGAGTCACATGTCTCAATCCTAAGTTACCATGAAATGTATTTGGACAAACCAAGTCAATTTACCATGAATTCATTCTAGTCATGATACTTCTAACTATCCATAGGAGACTTTCATTCCTCAATCCCAATCTATCATGGGAATAACCATCCCCAAGTTTCCATGACATTCACTATCTCAATCTACCATGAGATTTACCATCTCAAGCTTCCATGAGAATCCTATCTAAAGTTATTCCATAAATGCACCTTGCATGAAAGTCAAGCTACCATTAGGAGAGTATAAGTCATCTTCCCTAAAGCTACCATTAAATGGTTTTGGCCTAACCAAGTCAAGTTATCATGAAGTCATTCTAGTCATCCTACTTCAAGCTATCTTTAGGAGAGTTTCATTCCTCCATCCCAAGATACTATGGGAATCACCATCTTCAATCTTCCATGAGATTCACTATCTCAAGCTACCACAAGATTTACCATCTCAAGCTTCCATGAGATTCACTATCTCAATATACCATGAGATTTACCATCTCAAGCTTCCATGAGTAATCTAACTCAAGTTTTTCTATGAAGGAGTCATAAAACTCAACTTCAAGATATCATATCTCGGTCTCATCTTACCAAGTCAACTACACAATAAGTGATCATTCAATAAACCCTCAAGCTATTCTAGTCTATCATTCTTTGATTCATTTTAGGTTGTTAGGTTAACCTAGAACCTATCTATGTGAGATAACTTGTTTATCCTAGTTTGTTCATGTCTAAGTGTATAAGAGAAAAATAATACTCAATCAAGATCTCCTCAATTAGACTTTACCCCCCCCCCCCCCCC